>NW_025383598.1:0-5122 GCF_016433145.1 Gracilinanus agilis
GGATATATGTGTAGGAGGGAGGGAGAAAGGAAGAATTCAAGTGTGAAAGAACCATTAACCAGATCACACAAATTTTAGAAGTCACAATATTAAGGAGCAGAGATTAGAATAAGATATTCTCAAAATCTTATACTCAAATAACTATTTGTTCAGCAAAACTAAATATAATCTAGTTGGGATGGGGGTGGGAAATAAATCCTTAATGAAATTGAGGACTTCCTAGAATTTCTGATGAAAAACCTGAGCTAAGTAGAAACTTGTAAGTGTAAATCCAGAAATTAAGAAAAATGTTAAAAGAAGAAAAAATAGGGAAACAGTCCTAAGTGATTAAAAAAGAATGAATTGCATTCTAATATGAGGAGATATACAGTTGTTACCTCAGAACCCTGTTATCATCAGGGGTCATAAAAAAATCTAATTTGAAAGAAAACCTTGGAGCAGTTCATTGCTTCTATACATGTGTTCCTAAATGAAGATGGAGAAAATAACACAGCTATTCTGACTAGAACCACTACAAATTTATATTACATAACCTCATCTGACCCTTCATTGCTACCAGAAATCCAACTCTACCTCCCTTATCAACTAATCACCTCACTCTTCACAGAGATTCTTCAAAATCTTTTTATCCCTACTGAAATTTCCCACTACTTGGTCTGTATCAGAGAAAGAGAAACAGACAGAGAGACACAGAGAGATACATAGAGACAGAGAAAGAGAGAGACAGAGAGACAGAGAGAAAAAAGAGAGACAGAAAAAGACAGAGAGAAAGAAGGACCTATTTGTACAAAAATATTTATAGTTGCCCCTTTGTGGTAGCAAAGAATAGGAAATTGAGGGAAAGTCCATCAACTGGGACATGGCTAAATAAGTTATAGTATATGATTGTAATGAAATACTATTGTGCTATAAGAAATTACAAGCAGGATGATTTCCAAAAAACCAGGAAAGACTCCCATGAACTAATGCAAAGTGAAGTGATCAGGAGAACATTGTACACAACAATAGCAATATTGTATTATAAACAATCGTGAAACGCTTAGCTTTTTTTGGTTTACATGTCAGCATCATATTTGGGTTATAAAAAGAAAAGGATTCCTTGTTTGCCTCCTTTTCCACATAGTTTATATTTTCCAATGTTATATTTCAGATTTTTTTCTATTTTTCATTCTTTTCAATTTATTTTATTGTTTCTTGATGTCTCATGGAGTCATTAGCTACCACTTACTCTATTTTAATCATTAAGATATTAGTTTCCACAATGGACTTTTCTTCCTCTTTTGCCATTTGGCATATTCTAATTTTTAAGCATTTATTTTCTTCAATGAATTTTTGTACACCTTTTTATATGTGGTCAATTCTGCTTTTTAAGGGGATCTTCTCTTAGTGGATTTTTGTGCCCCCTTTTAAACTTGATTTATTCTGTTTTTAAAAGTATTATTTTCTTTAGTATATTTATGCTTCCTTTGCCATGATATCAACCCCTTTTTCATGTTTTTCTTGTATCACGCTTATTGTTTTTCCCAATTTATATTCTATATCTTCTATATGATTTTTTTAAATCCATTTTAACTCCTCCAGGAATTCGTTTTGGGCCTGAGACTAACACATTTTTCTTTGAGGCTTTGAATGTTACAGTTTTGACTTTTTGTCCCCTCAATTTGTGTTTTCATGTTCCCAATCACACTAGTAATTTTCCATGGTTAGGTTCTTTTTTTTCTTGTTGTTTTTTTCTCATTTTTCAAACCCATTTCTTGACTTTCAACTTTAAAAACTGGTAAAATTGGACTGTACTCCTGGAGAATAGTGGGCACTGTCACAGTATTTAAAAGTTGAAAAGAGAACATAATCAGGTACTTTTCAAAAGCCTTGAATAGAGGGAACATGCTTAAACAAATATAGGAAATGAGTATTCCCTAAATACAAAATTGTTAATTTCATGAAGAAAAATTGAAAAACTATTGCACAAATAAAATCAGTTCACTAAGAGAGGTGATGTTGGAAGAAAAAAGAACTTTGTTTACAATATTTATGATTGGTATAAGATAACTAGCACATATAGGGAAATAAAATAGCACAAGGGTCCTTTCCCAAAGATCATTGGTCAAATACATAAAAAAAATCTCTAAAGAATATTGGTAAGCTTATAACAACAGTGGGAAAGGCTCTCTAAGTCACCATTAAGAAGACAAATACAAAGCAAAGCAAATCTCTGGTTTCAACTGACACAGTGAAATAAGAAAGGTGGCAAAGGATAGAAATAGTCAATATGGAAGGGACCACAAAACAAACAAGCATATCTATACACATCTGATGGAGCTATGGAGTGGTCCTTATATTTAGGTAAGGAATTTGAAAGCATTAAAAAATAAATGAATGATTGAAAAGGTATTTATTTACCATATATGTGCACTGTGTTACAGAAAAGATGTGAACAGAAGTAGAAATTTGATGATCAAATACCACACTTAAAAAAAAAAGAAGAGGTAAAGAGAGAAGAGAAAACTCAAAGAATTCAATGAGGTTAAACTAATGTCATTACTACATGGGAAGAAGGTAATTAATATACTTAAGATATCTGTGATACATGAAATAATTATGGAATTTAAGTACTTAAGATACCTAAAATACTTAAAAACTTCATCACTATTAGGGCATTAGGAAGGATTAGACATAAACAGAGAGCAGAATTTAGGTAGAATATGATTAAACAGTTTCCGGGAAGATGGCAGCTTAGATGGAGCGAATCTTAAAACCTTTACACCCTTACACACAGAGATAGAAAACAATGCACTTCGAGAAGAAAGAGGACCAAATCTAATAACGGGACAGAGCAGGGGGAACCCTACTGCAGCATAACTAAAGAGGTATGCCAAGAAAAAGACTTCAATTCTTGAACTGTTAGTTCTGAGGTTGTAGAAGGGGAATCCCAGCATCCCAAGACAACTCCCCCATGTGCTGTGCATAGTCTCCAGCAGCCCGGGGAATCTCAGAGCCAGTGGGCACACTAGTCGGGAAAGAGGGCCTTGCTGGCACCAGACTCAGGGAGTCAAACACAGTCACTGGAGAGGTGACTGGAGGAGAAAACCAGAGAAGCATAGCAAAAACACCCAGAAGATGGTGGCTTAGAGAGAGCCAAACCCCAGACTGCAGACAGCTTAGCTTCCTTATACTGAGATAGAGAATACAGGGCTTCAAAAGGAAAGAAAACCAGATCAAACACAGCAGACAGCACAGGGGAACCCCACTGCTGGAGAGCTCAGTTCAGCAAAAAGGCTCCTTCTTGTCACCCCACTTTTTTTGTCTGTTTGTTTTTCCCTCCCCACAAGGTTTTAGCCTCAGGGCAGATAAAGCAATTGGACAGACAAGAAGTCTTCAAAGGGCAGATAAAGTAACTACAAACCTCCATTACCAGCTGGGGGAAGATCTTTCATCAAAGATCATTAAATACATCTGCTCAAACTAGCAGAACAAGGAAGGGAAAAACATGAGTAAGCAACAGAAAAAGAGAAAAGAAATGACAACTAACAGCTTCTTTCAAGGAAGTGAAAAGAGAGCAAATGAAACAGAAATAGAAGAAGAGGAAGTAGTTCCAGTGCACTGGACATAGACTTTGGAAGATCTCAAAATTCAATTAACTCAAGAATTTAAAACTCAATTAACTCAAGAACTTCAGGAACTCAAAAAACAATCAAGAGAGGCTGAAGACAATTTGAAAAAGAAAATACATGAACTAAAACAAGAAAATAAAGTCTTAAAAGGCAGAATTGGCCAGTTTGAAAATGAAGCAAAGAAGGCAAAAGATGATCTACAAAGAAAAGCAGACAAGAAAGAGAAGGATGACCAAAAACCAGGGATGAAATTCAATCTTTAAAAAACAGAACTCAATAACTAGAAGCAAATGACTTCACAAGGCAGCAAAAATATTTTAAACAAAATTTTAAAAATGAAAAATTTGAGGAGAATATGAAACACCTCATTAATTCAACCAAAGATCTGGAGAACAGAGCTAAAAAAGACAACTTAGAAATTATTGGCTTACCAGAATATCATGACAAAAGAAAAAGTTTAGATAGCATTTTACAAGAAATTATCAGAGAAAATTGCCCAGAAATTCTTTAACAAGAGGGAATCGATAGGATCCACAGATCACCTCCTAAATTTAATCCACAACTGACAGCTCCCAGGAATATTATAGCCAAATTTAAAAACTACCAGACCAAGGAAAAATATTACAAGCTGCTAAAAAGAAGTCATTCAGATATCAGGGAAACACAGTTAGGATAACACAGGATCTGGCTGAATCTACATTGAAGGACAGAAAGGCATGGAACACAATATTCTGGAAAGCAAGAGAACTGGGTCTACAACCAAGAATCAACTATCCAGCAAGAATAACTATATTATTTCAGGGGAAAGTATGGTCATTCAATAAAATTGAGGACTTCCAAACATTCATCAAGAAAAAAAAACCAGACTTAAACAGAGAGTTTGCTGCCAAAACCCAGAACTCAAGAGAATCAACAGAAGGTAATTAAGAGAATGGGGGGAGGAGAAAAATTCTTTTCTTTAAGGGACACTACAGGTTCAATCAATTTATATCACAAGAAGAAAAAGAGGTATTGGCAAATATTAAAAATTATTATTACCAACAGGGTAACTAGAAGAAGTTCACATAGAGGGAACAGGGACAAACTGTATAGGATGAAATGACAAGCAATATATAAATATAGATGTATGTATGTATGTAGGTAGGTAGGTAGGTAGGTAGGTATAAATATATACAAAACTGGTGGGGGGGAGAAGACAATAATAAGAAAAATAGGAAAACGAACAAAAAGGAATAAATTTATATTCCATAAAGAAGTGCATGGAATCAACAGGGAAAAATAACAATACACTGTAAAGGTAAAGAGGTTAGAGAGAGGAAATATTTAATACTTAAATGCATTGAAATCAACTTAGAGAAGAACAATCAGATCCATAGGGGCATATAATTGATTCACTTCCTATAGAGAAGTAGAAGGATAGCAAAGGGACTGGTGGGGAGGGAAGCAATACTAGGGAGAGAGAGTACATGGAACATTCACAAAGATAGACCATGTGATAGGGCACAGAAACA
>NW_025383599.1:0-8007 GCF_016433145.1 Gracilinanus agilis
CTCTTTCTTTCTTCCTTTCTTTCCATTTGTCTGTCTATATATCTATCTAATACTATGCTAGCTCTTTCCCTCAATCTCTTGCTTCTCCATTATACCAATTTGCATTTTTAGAGGAGTCAGGAGTTGAAAAGGGTGATCTAGAAAATCAGATGATTGCTTCACTAGATGACTGAAGGGTGAATATAAATTGCTTTCTCTGCTGCAAACTCAATGTTTTGTTCTGTTCAAGTCACTTCCGTTTTTCACTTTTGATTTTCCTCAGTAAAATGAAGGAGTTAAAATTGACGATCCCCTTATCAGCTCTAACAACCCATGCATCTATGTCTATTTATCCAGAAATGGGGGCAGAAGGAAAAACAAGCAGAATTACAATTTTCAAAGAAAAAGAAAAATGTATAATCCTCCTTTCCTTATCCTAGATATGCCAAATATTTTCAGCTGTGTTACATGATTAGGTTTTCACTTAATCATTTGAATTTGAACCTATTTACTACCCCAGAAAAAATGTGAGATACTGTAAGTAATTGTAATTTGGCAAAATGTTTAAACTCTGATCTAGACTTTTCTTTAAGCATACAAAGCAGAAACATAAATTAAATAGCAGATAAGAGAGGTTTTTGTTTTGTTTTTTGTAATCCCATCATATCTCTGGCAGGTGGCCCTTGGGCCATGTAAATTACCTTGAAACCTTGATAAACCTTTGTAGGAAATTAGAACATTGGCTATAGAGGAACAGTAGTGACAACTTTACCAAAGGTAAACATTGGGTCATTTTACTCATTTTTGTTGCCATAACAAAGGAGTCATTTTCTTTTTAAAGTTTCCTTTTAGTTTTTGTTTTTCATTCATGATGCTAAGCAAAGTTCTTTTATAGTTAAAAAATCAAATTGTAAGTTATTATTTGAATAATGAACAGATTAATTCAATAAATAAGTAATTTGCCTTGTGTATTTATCAAACATACACACCATGTCTACATTTATTAGTAATTGGACTGTTCTCTACTGCTATTTCCTTCTTTCTTTTACTTATTTTGAAGGAATTGAATCTCTGCTGCTGCCTTGCTACTTAATAGGACCATAAATATGTGAATATATGTGTGTCTATGTAAATGTGTATAATTGTATACATATATGAGTTAAATTACATTAACATATTATAAAAGTTTAATTACAATTAATTTCTCAGACCCTTCATTTGTTTTCTCTTTCTATAATTTGTTAGGGGCAGTTGTGATATCAAGGACAACAACAGTTGCTGGGGTCAACCAATTCTGCACTATTTTTCTTCATAATTTTTTAAAGATTAAATTAAATACTTTTAAAATATTTGTTTTTTGATATTTTGCCACCCATGTTCTCTCTGTCCCTCACATAGCTCTCCAAGAAGGCAAGTATTATGATACAGATTGTACATATATTGTCACATATTTGCACATTTCCACATTAATCATATTGTGAAAAAAAGATACATTGCTTAAAATAGAGTAAAATTCATGAAGGAAATTATATAAAGAATGGTGTATTTTAATTGCATTTGAACTTCATTTATTATTTCTATGGCAATATATTTTTTTCTTCTCATGAGTGTCTTAGACTTGTTTTGGTTCCTTGGCTTGTTGATAATAATTTTTATTCAGATTTGATCATCATATATTATTGTTGTTAATATGCACAATGCTATCCTAATTCTACTCACTTTAATTTGTATTACTTTACATAAGACTTTCCAGATTTTGTCTTTTTTGCATTTCTTATGACACAATAGTATTCCATTACAAGCATATACTACAATTTATCCAACCATTTTATAATTGATGAACATCTCAGTTTCCAGTCCTTTGCCACCACCAAAAAAATGCTGCTATAAATATTTTTATATGGGTAGGTTCTTTTCCCCTGTCTTTACTATATTTTGGTTATGGACAAAGGAGTGGTATTTCTGGGTCAAATGGTATGCTCAGTTTAATGGCCCTTTAAGCATTGTTTCAGATTCCTCTCCAGAAAGGGAAGCTCCTCCATTAGTGTATTAGTGTTTTAATTAATTAACATTCCCTCCAACATTTATCGTTTCCCTTTTTTGTCTTCTTAACCAGTCTGGTGTATTTGGGATGGTACCTTAATGTTGTTTTAATTAGCACTTCTCTAATCAATAGTGATTTGGAACTTTTTTCATATAACTAAAAATAGTTTTAATTTCTTCATCTGAAAATTGTGTCTTTATATCCTTTGGCCGTGTGCCAGTTAGGAAATGGATTGCATTCTTATAGATTTGACTAAATTTGAAAAATGAAGCCTTTATAGGAGACACTTATAAAGATCTTCCCCCCAGCACCAGCCCCAGTTTGTTGTTTGCCTTTTAATTTTGGTTGCATTGATTTTGTTTATGATGAAACTTTTAAAATTTAATGTAGTCAGTTACCTTTTTATATCTTATGTTGCTTTCTTTGTCCTTTTTAAAACTAAATTATTCCTTCATCCATAGGTCTGAGAAGTAACTATTTTGTACTACCCTTGTTTGTTTATGGCATCTCACTTCATTTGTAAACTCTATATTCATTCTGACTTTACCTTTTTATGTGGTGGAAGGTGTTGGTCTATGTCCAATCTCTGCCATACCTGTTTCCACTTTTCCTAGAAGATTTTTGACAAATAATGAATTCTTCCAAAAACTTGGATCTTTGGGTTTGTTGAACACTAAATTACTTTGGTAATTTACTATTGAGTATGGAGGGTCTAATCTACTTCAATAAAGCTCTGCTTTATTTCTTAGCCAGAACCAGACTGTTTCAATGGTTGTCACTTTATAATATAGTTTTGAATCTGGTATAACTGAGCCATAACTCCTGGATGATTGATGAGACATTTAATATTTACTTTGGAATGGGATATAATCTCTGGAATATGGTGTTATTTTTGCTGTTTGCTAATTATTATCACTATTTGCTCCCATCCTCATGTGGGTCAATACAGAGTCATCTGATCTGATGGGGATGATCCATATTATACCTACCCCCAAATCACTGCCAAATTACTATCATTAAGAAGTTGTAAATAATTAAATTTCCTCTTTTTTCTCTAAGTTTCCTAAGTTTTCCCAAGTTTCAGGCCATGATCATCATAACAAATGTATTCAATACTATTCTTTTAAAAGATTGCTAACTGTTGCTGTAGGATTAAGAAATAGACAGCTGTGCCCATGTTTTGAGAGATAGAAATTTTTGAGTAACCCATAAATATGTACAAGAGAGACAATCTTTGGTTAACAGCATAAAAATTGAAAGGGATCTTAGATGCTATTTAATGTAACCCGTTAGTAACAATCTCCTTTCTAATGTCACTAAAAATAGATATCCAATCTTAGTTTTAAGGCATCTGCTGAAAGAAATCCCATTTTATCCAAATGCCGCTCTAAATATCAGACTGGTTTTCTTTATATAAACCTTAAATATGTCTCTCTGCAAGTTCTACCATTTATACCTCATTTTGTTCTGGGGGCTAGGCAGAACAGAGTTAATTCCTCTTTTACAGTAGAGTCCTTCAATACTTAAAGACATATGCCATGTCTCTTCTAAATTTCTCTTATGTTAAATATCCTGGAGAAGAACCATTATTATTATAATTGCTACATAGTTGAATTATTAAATTATGAAAAGTAATATTTCTATAATCTTTTGGGAGTTTATTTTTACATGATTTATTATACTCTGGGCAAAGAGTCCTCCCAATTATGAAATTCCTTTTACCAATACCAATTAACATCTGTCTACAACATATTTTTTAGGAATTTTCTGGGACACTGAGACAAGATTAAATAATTAAATAGATAAAATAAATAAAACTTGTTTTAATACAACTCCTGGCTTAAGCTGGGTCTCTAAACCATATGACATCTCGATTTTCAAAATTTTAACATTTAAAGTCCTTCTGTTTTAGATTTTCCCCTTTTTATGGATGAGCTAACTGAAATTCAGCAATGTCAAGACCAATGATTCTATCTATTCTTTTCCAATGTATGAAGGAGAACTTCTTGGAATATCTAAGATATTAACAAGTTGTTGAACCAATTAAAAAAGAATGAGAAGTTTTATAATTTAGAAAGTAGGTTCAGACATCCAGGAATTGATGCAGAGTGAAAGGAGCAGAACAAGGAGAACATTATAGACAGAGATGGATACTCTGTGGCACAATCAAACATAATGGACTTCTGTACTAGGAGCAATGAAATGATTCAGGACAATTCTGAGGGACTTATGAGAAAGAACACTATCCATATTCAGAAGGAGAACTGTGGGAGCAGAAATACAGAAGAAAAACAACTGCTTGATCACATGGGTCAATGAGGATATGATAGGGGATGTAGACTCTAAGCAATCACCCTAATGCAAATAATAATAATATGGAAATAGGTCTTGATCAATGATAAATGTAAAACCCAGTGGAATTGCAAGTTGGCTACAGGAGGAGGACTAAGAAGAGACGAGGGAAAGAACATGAATCCTGTAACCATGGGAAAATATTCTAAATTAATTAATTAAATATTTTTTCAGATAATATAAAAAAGAAAGTAGGTTCAGACTTTGCACATATTAGGGAAAAAAAACTTGAGAGAAGACTAAATCATTGAACTGAAATGATGGCACAAGGAGAAAAACCAAGTGCTCCTTTATCGGAGCAAATTAACTGAAAGAAAACGTTCAAGGAACTTCCTCCCATACTTTCCCCCCAGCCAGGGGATGGAGATTTCTTAGTGTCTGAGGAGGAATTTAGGATTTAAATAAACCTTATTTTTTTCTTAATGCTTTCAGAAACCATGAGAATATTCTGATAATTTTAATGCTTAATTCTTCCTTTTTTTCCAGTTAGTAACATGCAAAGGGGGGCAGCTGGGTGGCTCAGTGGATTGAGAGCCAGGCCTAGAAACTGGAGGTCCTAGGTTCAAGTCCGGCCTTGGACACCTCCAGCTGTGTGACCTTGGGCAAGTCACTTGACCCCTATTGCCCACCCTTACCACTCCTGGGCCAAGGACGGTCCCTAGCCCTGATGAAAAAGGAGGAGGGTTGGGCGTGGGGCTAGCAACCCCACCCTGTAAAAACAACATCTGCTAAAGAAACTGCAACCTAAAGTAGGGGCAGCTGGGCTAGCTCAGTGGATTGAGAGCCAGGCCTAGAGACGAAAGGTCCTATGTTCAAACCCGGGCTCAGACACTTCCCAGCTGGGTGACCCTTAGGGACTGTGTGACCCATTGCCTACTGGTTGTGGCCCTATGCTCCTAGAATGGAGTCCCAGGATTAAAAAAAAACATGCAAAGGAACTGATGTTCATAGATATTATTGCCTATAACATTTATCATGATAATGTTCAAGTGAAATATCCCCAAAGAAGAATATCATAGCAGTGGATGAGGATATTCAGATCCAGGACATAATGAAGTTATCCCCATTTGTACTCATGATTACCCCCAATATTATCAGATCTAAAATATTATCACAATACCTAAACAGTCTTGCATGCAGCATGATAACCAAAGACAATTTTAATTCTCCTCTCTGCCATTATATAGAAGTCTGTTTATAAAATGTCCAGGTAAATCTTCATTGTGACAATAAAAGGTTAGTTTAATACAAGTGCTTAATAGAAAAGGAACTCTTTATTAAAGATTGACTGTGGTCTCTATTACAGCTGCAAGTTATCATTTCAAAACTTAAGTATGTGAAAGATGTACTGTTTAAAGATTCATTTTGCATAAAGTCACCCAAATCAACACAGAAAATGTAAGACTCCATGAGCAAACATTGCATGCTATCTGCCCTCATCTCTTTTCTTGATTTTTTGTCTTAGTTCAAATTAGAAAAACCTCAGATTTGAAATAAGTTAGACATAAAAAATGCCTAGAAGGCTAACCAGTGAGTGTTCCATTTCTGGCAGGTAGATAAACTTGATAATTCTGTGGTACTTAATTCCTAATCTATGTTACTAAATTTCTATAAAACTGATTAGTCTCCTACTACCTAGTGTCCTCTTTGTTTTGACTGCATGAGGAACTTAACCATGCAAGAAATTGCCTTTTTTCTTAGCCCACAGACCAGTTGTTGAACTCAGATTATTTTAGAATTTAATGAAATAAAAAAATCCTTCATTTACACTTCATATATGGATATGGATACTCTGCTAGACACTGAGAAATACAAAAGACAAAAATGAAACAATCTCTGTTCATCAAAGAACTTGTGTTCTACTAAGGGAAAGGATGATGCATAGATGCTCTCAAAGTTAGTAGCAGGCATCATTTATCGATTTATCTTGAGTACTCAGTGTAACACCTTCTTTAAACCTCTTCCTCTAATTTGCATTCACAAGGACAGATTGTTTACTAAGAAGATCATGCTGATCAAAAC
This sequence comes from Gracilinanus agilis, assembly GCF_016433145.1. NCBI lineage: Eukaryota > Metazoa > Chordata > Mammalia > Didelphimorphia > Didelphidae > Gracilinanus > Gracilinanus agilis. Next base: position 6,398 of record NW_025383599.1, read on the forward strand.
TGAAAATTCTAAGGATCAAATCCAATAAAACAAAGATTAGGACGGAAAAAACTGGGGAAAAATTTGTAGCAAGTGTCCAACAAAGGCCTAATTTCACAAATATAGAGAGAACTGAGTCAAATTTATGAGAATTCAAAGCATCCTCCAATAGATAAATGGTCAAAAGACATAGACAGGCAGTTAGATGAAGAAATAAAAACTATCTTTAGTCATATTTTAAAAAGCTTCAAATCACCATTGATTAGATAAATGGAAATGAATAAATCTCTGATGCAACATCTTGCACTCATCAGAATGGCTGATGATAAAATATGGAGAATGATTAATGTTGGGAAAGATTTGGGAAAATTGGGATACTAACACACTGTGGGTTGAGCTATGAACTAATACAACCATTCTGGAGAGCGATTTGGAACCATACCCAAAGGACAGTCAAATTGTGTATTATACTCTTTGAACTAATAATATCACTACTAGGTCTGAATCCCAAAGAGATCAAAGATAGGGGAAAAGGACCTGCTTGTACAAAAATATTCTTAGCAGTCTTTTTTGTGTTGCTAAAGAATTGGAAACTAAAGAGATTCCATCAACTGGAGAATAGTTGACTAGTTTGTGGCATATAATTTTAATGGAAAATAATAGTACCATAAGAAATGACAAGCAGGATGATCTTTAAAAAATTTGAAAAATATATGAAGTTATGAATGTAACCAGTGTTAGAGTATACTCTTTGCATTTGTGAGGCCCTAGGTTCAATTTCAGATGAACACACTTTAGGAGATTTGAAAGCAAGATCTGTGTCACAAGAGTGGAAGCTGGCCTAGAGTTTGAATGAATGAAAAATTCAATGGTGGGACTATGTTTTGAAAACAGAAGAAGCAGCTTTTGGAATTCTCAAACTAGAGATGGTAAGGGGACCTAGCAATTCATCAGAAAGATTATGTTTCCCATGTACTAGTACTGGAAGCAAAACCAGATGTTGTTTGGAAAATCCATTGCCTATACCCATTTCTCTATCATAGCTCAAGAGTGGTGAAAAGCACTTTCAGGCAAAAGGGAGTGGGAGTCCAAAGGAAAAGTATTCCTTTTTTCACAAGGGGTCAGGGAATGTGAAAACAGTATTATTTCTGGTCCCAAGAGAGAAGGAGCATTGAAGAGCAGTAAGGATTTAAATCCAAAGTGGTTTTTAGCCCCATCTAGTTAAGGAGAAAAGTATCTACAAACCAGAAGAAAAGTGGCCATCCTCTTTCCATATGACACCACCTTGAAAAGCACTGAAATCTTCAAACACTCACAACTAGCTTTGAAATGAGCAGTAGGGCAGGGAGTGGAACCGTCTTCTTAAAATAGCAGAACTGGTGAGGTACCATAATTGTAGCACATGAGGTCAAACACAGACTGAGGTGAGAGCCAGGGACACCAGAACTATACCTGGCCCCAGATTAAAGAATTAGAAAACTAAATAGGGCTCAGGAAATAAACACACAAAAAACATAAAATCTGAGGCATCATTCTCTACACTCTGGGAATACAGTATACACACACACACACACACACACACACACACATATATATATATATATATATATATATATATATACACATATATA
>NW_025383600.1:0-2345 GCF_016433145.1 Gracilinanus agilis
ATATATATGTCTGTGTGTGTGTGTGTGTGTGTACACACACACACACACATGCATGTATACGATTTTTTAATTTGGTGGAGAGGAGCCCAGGTACTCTGATTGTAGTCCAGAGCTTTTTCGTCACTAAATTGCCCTATTATTTCTCTAAAAGGATTCAGCTTTGAAGAGGTGCCTTAACTTACCTTGAAAGATGCATTCTGGACCTGAAAGCGAATTTCGAAAACTGCCCCCCTCTGGAAAGGCATTTGCAGCTTCCTCTCCTCTTTCCCCCAGCAACCTTTCTGCTTTGTGTTGCACACTACATAGCCACCATCTTCAAACCGAGGATTGAAATGAAAGGCAATGTCATTTCCACTGGTTCCGAGCTGAAAATTCACATCAAACCTAGTCCAGGAATCAAGAAAACAAGACCAATTAAAGGATGCAGTGTGTTGCTGATGGTCAGTACAATGAGGGCTGGTCTCCAAAGGATACTCCTTAGTTTTTCATTTCCCTGTCACTTTTTCTTGTTTTTCTTCTTTCTTTTAGTCTTTGTGATGCCCCATCCCCTATATTTTCTTGTTTTAAATGTCCACACTTAGAAATGTTAATTTTGTTCTCTGTAAGCTAAGGTTTCTTAAACTAGGTCCATACTTTCAGAAACACACACATGTATGTATATATATATGGAGAGAAATATATATACATATATATACATATATATATTTCGGGGAAGTTAGGTGACTCCGTGAATAGAGACCAGATCTAAAGATGGAAGGTCCTGGGTTCAAATCTGACCCCAGACATTTCTTAGATGTGTGACCCTGGGAAAGTCACTTAACCCCCATTGCCTAACCCTTATCACTCTTTTTGTCTTGGAACAAATACTTGGTATTGATTCTAAGATGGAAGGTGCAGACTTCAAAAAAGTGTGAGTCAATCCAATAGTTTAGATCATAGCCCTAAGCCTATGTTCATTAGTGTGCCTTGTTACTCCAGCTAGAGTAACTCACTTCCCCTGAGAGTGGGAATGGGTTGACTTTTGGTAGGGATGGCTGTCCACTTCCCCATAGGAGTCCCTTCCTTGGACAATGGCTTTAGGGATGGGGCTGGAAACAAGAATGGGGGTCTGGAGAAAACTCAGTGTTTGGGGGGATGGCTATTTCCAAGGCTCTTGGACGTAGAGCCTTGGGCTATTTCTTTCAGGGACTGAAGGGAGATGGTGGTCAAGGCGGTAGTGGTGATTTAACTCTATCTCTCTTTCAGTTCTTTAATAATAATTAATGATAATTGATAACTGAGGGCAGGTAGGGGGCACAGTGGAGAGAGAGCCAGGAGGTCATGGGTTCAAATGTGACCTCAAACGCTTCCTAGCTGTGTGACCCTGGGCAAGACATTTAACGCCCCATTTCCTAACTCATCACTTTTCTGCCTTAAAATTAATACATGGTATTGGTTCCAAGACAAAAAGTAAGGGTTTTTAAATAATTAATAATAATAATAATAATAATAATAATAATAAATAGCCCCAGAAGGCAGCTAGGTAGCACATGATGATGCCTGGAAGACTTTCTGACTCCAGACTCTGAGCTCTATCCACTGAGACACCTAACTACCCCCCTAATCTCTGCTTTTCAGAATTTTTATCTTCTTTCTTCAAGGCTCAATTGAGGTGCCCCCTCCACCAGAGAGTCTTCTTGAAACCCTCTTCTATACTCCTCACCAGAGCTTTCTTCCTTCTCAAGTATTCTTTGAGTGGTCTTAAAGCCTGCCTCAGAGCCAGAAAGGCAGGTCCTACTTCTAACACCTATTGGCTATGTAACTCCTATGTGAGTCTCTTAAACTATAAATTTTAAATTTTAAGCTAAAATTTAAAATTTTCTAAGTCAAAAGGGTTCTTGGGGGGGGGCAGGGCTAGGTGGCTCAGTTTCCTAGCCCTTAGCACTCGTCTACATAGTATTGATTCTAAGGAAGGGTTTTAAACAAAGAGTTTGTGATTCAATGCCATACTTTGGATCATAGCCCTATGCCCATATCTTATAGAGGGCAGGCCAAGCTAGCATCATCATATTTGACCCTTTGACCCTTGGCCCTATTAAGTCCCCAAAGTTGAGAGGAATAGCTTGAGAGGATGAAAGCAATTGCCAAGGATAATTCTGGAGTTTTTCTTCCAGCCAGTCACAACTTGTCTATGTGATGGTAGAAATCACTCAAGTTTGTCCTCTCCCCCCCACCCCCCTGTCTCTCTTTCTCTCTGTCTCCGTCTCTCTGTCTCTCTGTCTCCTCTCTCTTCTCTCTCTCTTCATCTCTCTCTCTCTCTTCTCTCTCTCTCTTCTCTGTCTGTCTGTCTGTCTGTCTGTCTGTCT
>NW_025383601.1:0-3653 GCF_016433145.1 Gracilinanus agilis
CAAAATATATAAATAATATAAAATATAAATATAATGCAAACATATAATTCAAAATATAAAAATAATAATACAAAAATATAATACATATAATATAATAATATATGTTTTTCTATTTATTACTTTATTTGGTCATCACAATATCCCTAGGAGGTAGGTACTATTATTATCCCTACTTTATAGAAAGTAAACTGAGACAGATTAAATGACTGACCCAGGATCAAATAGTTAGTTTGAGGCTATATTTGATGAGCTCAGCTCTCCCTAGCTTCAGACCCAGTACTCTCTCTAATGCCCACCCACCTACTTATTAAGTTTTCTGGTATGTATATGTGTGTGTAAACCTATTATTCTTTCTTTTTCACAAAAGCTTTGACATGATACAACAGGTAGAACTGTTGGGCCTAGCCTGGATGTGGTCAAATCTGGCCTCAGCCTTCCTAGCTGTATGATCCTAGTCAAGTGACATAGCAGCTGTCTTTCTCAGTTTTTCCAACTATAAAATAGGGATAATATAGCACCCATTTCACACAGTCCTGAGGATCAAATGAAATATTTGTAAAATACTCTATTGGGTATTAGAACATGATAGGTGTTTAGCTGGTATTTCTTTCCTTCCTCCTTTCCCTTTTTTGTCAGACTCATAATTTCATCAGCTTTAGGAGTTCTGGGTACGGAAATGAAAATCACTCTCTGTTCTACAATTCATAGACTTAGAGTATGGTGTACTCAGAATGACATAATATGGATCAAAGACAGGATTCGGGCTTACTTTGTTCTGTCTTCAACATTATTTGGACTTCTAGCTTTCTCCATGACTCTTTGCTATTTCTATTTGGATATTTTATTATTATTTTTACAGGATTCATAGGATTCTTTGGTTTGGGGAATTCCCAGAAAGGAAATACCTTGAACCAGTGCTGATTAGCAGTTGGTGGGTATTTGATAGGAAACTGAGAAGTTGTGACTTTCCTAGAGTCATACAACTAAGTATATGCCAGAGGCAGAAATTGAAGTCAGGTCTTTCTGACTCTGAGGCCAGCCCCTCTTCTTTTGGATGTCTTAAAGGACACAATAACTAGTTCTCAATACTTTTTAACTTTGAAAATACTTTAGGACCATTGTGTAGGAACTACTACAGTCTTATTTTTTTTATTCACTAAGCACTCGTTAATTAGAAATCTTGGCTAATAAATTTCACTCATCCCCAGAGAATTTCCACTTTGTATTATGTTTCAGGAATTAGCATATATGAGAGTTAAGGGTAATTTTTTCTCTTTAATATGAATTTCCACAGAATCCACACCAGTCTTTTATTGGAGTCCCACCTCTCCTGTCGCTTTCTTCCTGGAACAAAAACTCTGGGAAAAATTGGATAGAGCTATCTAGAGATTTTTCACTTTTCTCAGATGTCAAAAATAGCTGATGATGATAAACAGATGATTTCAATTTCCTAAATTCTGTCATTAAGCATGTTCCTAGTAGAAACTCTTGCATAACTTAGTACTTTTGAAATAAACCCAGAGGTTGCATCTCTGTTTGTATAAGCTTTCAGTGTCCCTTCCTCAAAATGTAATCATGCTATAGGTTTATGTTAATGGTCAAGTCCAATCACTTTTACCTTTGTTATAGCCAAAAAAGCTTATAGAAATATTATAGCTTATAAGAATATTATAGCCAAAAAGCTAAACTTGGCAATTAAGCAGGGGGGGGGGGGTTGGATAACGTCATGCCCAGCTCAAGCAGGGCAGTTATCTCTAGCTGACAGCCCCAGGGCCACAACTCCTCCCCTAGATGGAACAGCCTTGAAGATTCCTAGACAGAACAGCCTAGAAGATTAAGAATCATATCCTGTGGCACCTAGAAGCATCCCTACTCCCTCTGCCTAGGTATTAGCTAACCCTAAGACAAAGGCACCTATATCCTAGAAACATATATATTCCCTCTTCTGAATGCACCACTCAGGATTCTCTTTGCCGAGTTCCCCCAATACGCACTGGCAATAAAGCTTTCTCCTGCTTTGATTGTATTGTCTCGTGTGTTCCTCTGGAGGCCACCCATTTTGAACCCTAACACCTTCTTCTCATATTAGAGCCAGTTGACCAATGGTGTGGATGTTTCACTCAGGGTGATTCATTTCATTTCATTTCAAATATATTTCTAATGAACTATTTTCTCTTGCTCTGGTTCTCATATATGTGGAATGATTTGCAAGGTGATTCAGTAAACTCTACCTTGGGAATATTCCTCTCTTCCACTCTCCATTCTCCATGTTATTCCTCATCCTTGGGGCATCTCTCCTTTTTCCCTCAGGTAGTTTCCTATTTTCTCTCATTTTCTCTCTCTCCCTTATCTCTTTCTTCCATGAAAACCTACTCACAAGAGCTTACTGTTATCAGCCCCTGGCTCTGCTGTTCTGAAAGATGAGCTTTCACTTTATCCTGCCAGGTCCCAGGCCTCCATGCCTTTACTGTGCCTTCTACTCCCCTCTCATCCTCATCTCCCTTCCATGGGAGGCTAAGCAAGGTACATCAGTGCCTCTGGCCACCCAAAACTATTAATTTGCAGAAGAGTTGCGTTTTTGCAATAGTAGAGGGAGATTCCTAACACCAATAAAATCACAGGTCCAGATCTCTCCTGCCTCCACCTCCCCAAAAAACAGTATGCTCTTGGTGCTTGAGATTATCAGAAAATGGACTCTTTTCTGTTCCTTTTATTTGTGTTTCTCAGAACTTTTCAGGAGTTCTGGAATCACTGAAGAAATCCAACAATAATTTTCAAATTGCACAGCTTCAGCTAACAATTATCCTGTAAACAAGCACACATTTAGCCTACTTAAGAATAAAGTACCACTTTAGACCATTCATTTGCATTTAAACAATGGATATGCTAATTAAAACATTAATAGGTAATATTCTTACCTATTCATTAAAGCCTTTACAAGATTCTCAAAAACACATCAGATGGCCTCCTTAGTTCCTGTCTACAATGTTCTGTACATAGTTAGAAAGTAATTGCATGGTGCAAAAAATAGAAGATTGAATACTTCCTGATTAAGATGTAACTATTGTCTTCTGGATTTTCTTCCTTCCAGACTTTTCAATGAGCCAAATAAAAGGAATATAATAGGAAAACCTGGGCAGGTGGTGGTACAATGTATGGAATGCCAGGTCTGGAGTCAGGAAGCTCATCTTCCTGGGTTCAAATCCAGCCTCAGGCACTTACCAGCTGTCTGACCGTGGCAAAGTCATATAACTCTGTCTTCCTCAGTTTCCTCATCTATAAATTCAGTTGGAAAAGGAACTGGCAAACCACTCAAGGATCTTTGCCAAGAAAACCTCAAATAGGGTCATGAAGAATCTGACATGACTGAAAACAATTGATACATGCATGAGAAGCTCAGAAAGTGGCAAGAATTATGAAGGTGGGAGTTGGGTAAAACAAGCAGGATTCATTGAGCACATACTCAGGACTCCGCTAGGATAAATCTTTTTCAAGTGAGGAATAATGCCAGAGATGTGGTCCTGGGGGAGGGAGTGGAAAAAGGACTTACATAGGGGCTAAAATGATGTCAGAATAGTCTCCTCTTTGTCTTATCCTTAGGGGTTAGTCATTGCTAGGGCTTGATAGTAAATCTGCCCCACTGAGGCAGATTT
>NW_025383602.1:0-3098 GCF_016433145.1 Gracilinanus agilis
CCTTCCTTCCTTCCTTCCTTCCTCCCTCCCTTCCTTTTTTCCTCCCTCCCTCCCTCCATTCCTTCCTTTCTCTTTCCAAATTTCCCTTTCTCCTTCCTTTCATACATGAAAATCTTTCTATAATTCTCTGTCGTGAACACATTGTTTCTTACTATACACTAATATTCCATTACATGTCTTTATGATAATTTGTTTAGCTGTCTTCCAAATGATGAACGTCTACTTCCTTTCCAGTTATTTTTTACTATAAAGGTTTTCTATAAGTATGTTGATGTATATAGGTCCTTTCTGTCAGTGACTACCAGGGGTCTAATTATTATGCTTAAGAGTGGCATTTCTGGATTAAAGGTTATGGACATTTTATTTTATTTTAAGTCAAATTTTTATTTTATTTTTCCCCAATTATATGTAAAAAAATTTCCAAAATTATTCAAAGAATATTGAGTCTCAAATTCTCTCCCTCCCTCACCCCTAGTTTTCTACTCTCATTGAGATGGTAAGCAATTTCATATAGATTTTACACATGTAATCATGTAAAACACTTTCCAATGTTAATCCTTTTGTGGAAGGAAACTCAAATAAAAAAAAATTAAGAAAAAGTAAAAAAAAAATTGCTTTGATCTGGATTCAGACTCTCAGTTCTTTTTCTCTGGAAGCAGATGGCATTTTTTAATCATGAATCCTTTGGGATAGTTTTGGATCCTTATATTACTGAGAATAGCCGTTATTCAGAGTTGTTCAGTATATAGTATTCATGACACCGGATACAATGTTCTGGTTCTGCTTATTTCACTCTTCTTCAGTTCTTGTAAGTTTTCCCCAGGTTTTTCTGAGTTTCTTCTACTTCTTGTTTCTTACAGTACAATAGTATTCCATTACAATAATAAAATAATTTACTCAGCCATTCCCCAATTGATGAATATCCCCCCACTTTCTAAATCTTTGCCCCTCCACCCAAAAAAGAGCTGCTTTAAATATTTTTGTGCATATAGGTACTCTCTCTCTCTCTCTCTCTCTCTTTAAATCTCTTTGGGATATAAACCGAGTAATGGTATTGCTTGGCCAAATGGTATATTCCCTTTGGACATAGGTCCAAATTGCTCTCTAGAATGGTCAAATCAGTTCACAACTCCCTCAAAAATGCATTCATGTCTCAACTTTCCCATATCTCCTTCAAGTTTTGTAATTTTCCTTTTCTGTCTTAATAGCCAAACTGATAGATGTGGGGTAGAACTTCAGGGTTGTTTTAATTTACATTTCTCTAAATAATAGTGATTTAGAGTATTTTTTGCGTGACTATAAAGAGCTTTAATTACTTTGAGAACTAACTGTTTATAACCTTTGATCATTTATCATTTGGGGAATGACTTGTGTTCTTACATATTCAATTCATTTCTCTATGTATTTGAGAAATGAGGCCTTGATTAGAGAGACATAAATTTTTTTGTAGCATTATGATTACTGTATCTTATTCTGCATCCTATTTCCCCCATTTAGTTTCTGCCCTCCACCTCTTCCTCCAATTTGCCCTCTTTTCTATCAGCCCAACCTCCTCTTATCTCCTTCCCCTCCTACTTTCCTCTAAGGAAAGATAGATTTTTATAGCCAATTGATTGTGTATGTTCTTCCCTCATTGAGCCAATTCTGATGAGGGTAAGGTTCTCCTCTCCAACTCCCCCATGTTTCCCCCCTCTGTGAATGCTCTTTCATGCCTCTTTTTGTGTGATAATTTATCTCATTCTATTTTTCCCCTCAAAGCAATATATTCCCTTTTCTCATGCCTTAATTTTATTGTATATTTTATATCATCCTATCATAGTCAACTTTGCCCTTACCCTCTATCTATGTATACTACTTTTTACTTCCCTAATAAGACTAGGTTCTTTAGTGTTAAAAGAATTTTTGCCCCATGTAGGGATGTACACAGTTTAACCTTACTGAATGCTTTTTGATTCTTCTTTCCTATTTCTCTTTTCATGATTCTCTTGAGTTATATTTTAGAATTAAATTTTCTATTCAACTCTGGCCTTTTTATCAAGTGTGCTTGAAAGTCCTATATTTCACTGAATACCCATTTCCCCCACAAAGGATTATTCTCAGTTTTATTGGGTGATTCTTAGTTGAAGTTCTAGCTCCTTTGCCCTCTGACCAATCCTTTAATATAGAAGCTGCTAAATCTTGTGTTATCCTAACTGTGGCTCCACATTAATTGAATTCTTTCTTTTTGCCTGCTTATAATACTTTCTTCTTGACCTGGGAGTTTTGTAATTAGCCTATAATGTTCCTGGAAGTTACCCTTTGGGGATCTCTTTCAGGAAGTGATTGATAGATTCTTTTAATTTCTATTTTGTCCTCTGGTTTAAGAATTTTGGGGCAGTTTTCTTTGATGATTTCTTCTGGGGGTTTTTTATTTGCTCACTTTCTAATTTTTTGAGTTGCATGCCCAATTCATTAATCTCTGCCCTCCTTAATTTGTTAATATATGCACTCAAGGATATAAATTTCCCCCTGAGTACTGCCTTGGCTGCATCCCACAGAGTTTGGTAGGATGTCTCATCATTGTCATTCTCTTCAATGAAATTGTTGATTGTTTCTATGATTTCCTCTTTGACAATTTGGTTTTGGAGAATCATATTGTTTAATTTCCAACTGGTTTTTGATTTGCCTGTCCAGGTGCCCTTACTGATTATTATTTTTATCGCATTATGATCTGAGAAGGTTACATTTATTATTTCTGCTCTTTTGCATTTGTTTGCCATGATTCTATGCCTTATTACATGGTCAATCTTTGTAAATGTACCATGTGCAGCTGAAAAGAAGGTGTATTCCTTTTTGTCCCTATTTATTTTTCTCCACATATCAATTAAATCTAATTTTTCTAGGACTTCATTCATCTCTCTTACCTCTTTCTTATTTATTTTTTGGTTTGATTTATCTAGATCTGAAAGAGGAATATTTAGATCTCCCACTATTGTGGTTTTACTATCTATTTCCTTCTTGAGCTCTGCCAGTTTCTCCTTTATGAATTTGGATGCTATACCACTTGGTGCATATATATTGAGCAGTGTTATTTCCTCATTGTTTATACTGCCTTTAAT
>NW_025383603.1:0-9471 GCF_016433145.1 Gracilinanus agilis
ATATATATATATATATATATATCTGAGATTTTCCCTTTTGGTATCTCTTTTAATATGTAATTAGTAGATTCTTTCGGTTTCTATTTTACTCTGATTCGAGGATGACAGGGCAATTTTACTTGTAATTTCTCTTAGTATGTATGATGTCCAGGTTCTCTTTTTTGCTCTTGGTTTTCAGACAGTGTAATAATTCTTGGATTATTTCTCCATGATTTATTTTCCAGGTCAATTATTTTTTCAATGAGAAATGTCATATTGTTCTCTCTTTTTTTTCATTCTTTTACTTTTGTTTGATTGTTTCTTGAAATTTCATGTAATCATTACTTTCCATTTGTCTAATATTTCTGGTAATTATTTTCTTCAATGACCTTATTTATCTCCTTTTCCATTTGGCTAGCTCTAATTTTGAAAGATTTGTTTTCTTCAGTGATTTTTACACTTCTTTTTCCATTTGTTCAAGTCTACTTTTTAAGGTATTATTTTCCTCAGCAAATTTGTGCATATTTCCCCCATTCTTTTTTGTATTTCTTTACCAAACTTTACCATGATTTTTTTTTCATGGTTTCCTACATTTCTTTCTTTGCCCAATTTTTCTTCTATCTTATTTGATTCTTAATTTTTTTAGCTTTTTAGTTAGATATTTTGGGGTCTGAGACCAATTCATATTTTTCTTTGGTCCTTCACATAGTTCTTTTATCAGTGCTGTCCTTTTCGATGTTTGTGTCTTGAACGTTTCTATCATCAGAGTATTTAGAGTGAGATTTTTTTCATTTAGTACAGTAAAAAATCATAAAATAAACTGATAAAAATGAATGAAAAAAAACAAAGAGAATTTGAAGAAAAATTGGAGTAAATGAGAGTAATGCAGTAAGATAATGAAAAAAAGTTGAGCTTGAGGATGGGGCTTTTGTTCTGATTTACACTAGATCCTGAGATTCAGCTGTTGGCTTATACTAGTATAGTGTTTCCCTGCTGACTTGTACTAGTGAGAAATTTCATTTCTACCATGGACTGATAAAAGATCTCATTACAGTCTTATATTGAGGCAAACCAGAAGCAAAGCCTCAGGCTTTAACACAAGAGCATGGGGCAGTACCTTCTCTAATTCATGAGCAGGGCTCAAGTAAACTAGAAAGGGATGGAGCCTCTTTGCTGTAAAAGGCTTGTGTCGGGTTGGAGCTTCACCACTGGGGGAAGTCTTATATAGCCCACTGAGGTGAGAGTTTGCCCTTGTTGCTGCCTACTCAAACTTTGCTCACCTCCAATACCAGAGAGACAGATGTCTTTTGCAGGTCCTTCAGATTGCTCAGATCTAGTAAATTGATTCTCTCCTCCAAAATTTAGTGTGAGGCTTTTGCTTATTGTTATTTGGAGGGGAATTTGGGAAGGGTTATGAGGGTGGCTTCCATATTCCACAATTGTGGCACCAGAAGTCACTTGATATTATTTTCAATAGGTAAACAGTTTAGCAGGGGTAAGTGGGGGGTTGTTATGTTTGTTCAAGATCACCAATCTAGCAAATGGTAGAACTGAAGAATAGACATTAGAACTGTAGTCTTCTAATTAAAAATTGCTTCTTTTCTGCTATGCCATAATACATTATTTCACAAATTCACAAAACAAGGCGGAAAAAGATGAATTGACTTGCTGGAGGTAACAAAAGTAGTAAATATAAGAAAAAGGATGAGAATTGTTTTAAACTAGCAGTTTTCAAATAGTTTAGTAAGGAGTCTTTTACGTTAAAAAATTATTGAGGGCCTGAAAGAGATTTGGTTTTATATTAGATATTTTCCACAGTAAAAATTAAAATGCATAATTTAAACTATTCATTAATTGACTCAAAAATAAGCAAATTGCAGGTTAATTTTTTTATGAAAAGTAAATATATTTTCAAAAATAAGTTTTAAAATGAGATTTTATATGTTTTTATATATGTCACTTTAATATATGAATTAATTGAAAACAAGTGGATTCTTTTTACTGTATTTTACTCAAATTATGGCAATATTTTTATTTCATTGAAGCATATAAAGAAAATCTAGTCTCATATAGATATATAATTGGGAAAAGGAGGAGGATTTGAATAGATATAAGGTCTTAGTACCATGAAAATAGTGTTGATATAATAGATACACTGAAAGAGTCTAGGTGCCCAGGGGTCTTTGGACCACTCTTTGAGAACCAATGTTTAAAATATGTCAATAGCTGTCATGAGAAAGAGGGGATAAGAATTGTTTTGCTCCTCCCCAGAGGATAGAAATTTTCCTTGGAGAAGCATCTTAAGAAATAGATCTTTCAGGGGATTCAGTGTGAACCCTAAATCAGAATACATGAAAGTCCCATATTATTTATGACTTTGGCAGCAGCTCCCTTCTACATACAATTATTTGCTATTTTCTTTTTTAAAACCTGCTTCTACATATGCCAGATGGTTCTCATCCCCTTTAAACTTTCTTTTTCAAAAATTTTCTTTTTCAACTGCTGTATCTATCAGACAATTTTGATGATATTTAAAGCAACTTTTAAAAATGTATCTAAATACTTGTTATATATAAACAAATAGGCATATTTTTATATTTGCAATATAATAAAATATTCTTTTAATAATAGAAAATTTAGTTTCTTCTTACTCCACTATATAGATTGAGCCTTTAATCTGTCAAAAGGATATACATAAGATTTCCTGTACCAAAGTCTCCTAGACTATTCTAACCTACGTTAAACTGTTGACTTTTATAAAATTTTTCTTTCCTCAGACTTTGAGTTTAAAGATTAAAAAAAAATCCACTGACATCCTGATGCTTACTGCTGCCATTCCAGCTAAATATCTCCTCAAGTAGAGTGATTCAAACAAAGTTTTAAGGAAATTATTTCTCTGTACTTAAAATTCTCTGTGTTAAATTGACATGATAGCATGGATAAATTGAATCCCAATTGCTGCAAACAGAAATCATTCACATTAAACTTTATCTTCCCCCTATAGCAAGGATTATTCCCCAAAATATTTGAATCCAAGAGTAGTGAGGTGATTTACTCTAGGACAAAAAGATATTTAAGCTGAAGGGAATGATTAATAATGCCACCTATTGAAGACAGTTTCAAGAAAAAGAAAGATTGCTTAATAATCAGAGAAACCAAAGACTGAAGATTACTCATTGGATAGAGGAGAATAATAAGAAGTAATTTTATAAAGTAGGCTATATTCATCGACATAGCAGTAAAACTATAATTAAAACTAGTTTTCCAGACTATTACCTCAGTGATGTCATTTACACCAGTTACTTTTTCTTCATAAAATCATGAGCAGAACCTTAGAGATCATGACATCCCATAGCCTCATCATACAGATAAGAAAACTAACACTTTTAGAGCAGTAAGTTGCCCACATTCACATAGTTGAAGCATTGCAGAGCTGGTATTAAAACCTAGGTTCTACAAAGCATATAATCTGTCAATCAGACCACACTGCCTCCTTCATCATACTACGAATGCTCAAAATATACAATTATATTAATAACAGCCTGGTCAGATAGTGCTCCTCAAATATAATCTGTTTGGGGGAAAGTGTTAATAAGTCATAGGTCTAGACTAGTGCTTCATTTTAAGTGAGGAAATATAAAAAGTTTTACCTTATCAGTTTTATAGCTTTCATAATATATCATTAGTGCAACAATCATTGTGATACTGGTAAAAATTATTTCTCATACATAATAACTATTTACTGTCTTCATATGTCATCAATGACTACCTAAATCATGAAACTCAAAGATCTTTTTTTGTAGACAGGGACTTATTTTTTGTTTTCCTTATTCATGCTCTTCTGCCATCAGTTTCATAGCCATCAGGTGATTGAAAGTCCTTCTCTCCTGTCTGCTGTTCTGTTTTAACTTAGTTCTCCACTTTCTTCTTTGACTAACCTTCTTCTATTTAACACTTGGATAAACTTTCTTAAATATTACAAGCAACTCCTGTAATGGACACAGGACTGGAAACTGTCTGGCAATGCCATTACCCAGGGATGTGCAAACTACGGCCTGTGGGCCAGATGCGGGCCCCCTGAAATGTTCTATCTGGTCACAGGACATGATTCCTAATCTGATGAATACAATAAATAGGATACAATACAATGAAACTTCCAAAGAGTTGCCTTAGAAACAGACTGAAAGATGAGCATTTCCTTTCTTTGGCCCCCTCTTTAAAAAGTTTGCCCATCACTGCACCTATACTCACTTGGTCATAGGTCAAGAACAGACAAGAGCACTTTTAAGTCAAGAGGTAAGAGGAACCCAGAGGAGTAGTACCAATTGCTATACAAAGAAATTAGAGACCCTTTCTAAATCTTCTAGTAAGGAGTGAGACTTGTACCAGAATAGCAGTGATCCTACTTCTCCCCAGATTAAACTTCCTTGTAACTACTGAAAACTTCAAAACCTTCAGAACTGTCTGAAAAAAAAAAGTGAGAAATGCTTGAAACTAAGAAAAGTGACTTTCCCTCACTCCTACATACCAAGAACAGAGCCCAATTTTAACATAAATTCCAAGGTAAGAAATAGGCTAGAAAAATAAGTACCAAAACAAAAAAAACAACCCAAAAGGGGAAAAATAGGTAATGAAATATAATCAAGGGAAAAATATTAAAAGTCAATTACCAGCTTAATAAAAGAAGAAAAATAATGAAGAAAATAAATTAAAAACAGAATTAGCAAAAGGGAAAATGTACAAAACTTCATTAATGAAAATAATATTTTAAAAAACAGAATTTGTCAAATTACAAAGAATTTATAAAGCTAATGGAATAATTCTTTGAAACCAGAATTTGACAAGTTAAAGCAATAAAAAAAAGCTAGAAGAAGAAAGAAAAGTGAAATATCTCATCAAAAGAACAACTGATCCAGAACATAAATCAATGAGCAGTTTTGAAGAAACTGGACATAAATCAAATCTCACACTGAATACCAGGTTAATTTCAAAATGAAAAAACAATTGAGTCACAAATGGTGATATTATAGGTAAATTAGGGAAGCATGAGGACAAAATGTACCTTTCAGAAATATGGAGAAGAGAAGAGATTATTAAGGAAATGAGAGATCCTGAGGATTATGGAAAGTAAGAATGGATAATTTTGATTACATTGAATTAAAAGGCATTTTTTCACAAACTTTCACAAATTTTATCACTGAAGGTATATTTTCACAAACAAGCTAATGCTGTCAAAATTAGAAGGGAAACAGGAAACTTGGAGAAAAATACCTCAAGTTTCTCTTAAAAAGGTCTCAATTCTCAAATGTATAGGAAACTGAGAAAAATGTATGGAAGCAAAACCAATTCCCCAATTTATAAATGATCAAAAGATTTGAACATGCAGTTTTCAGAAAAAGTTATAAATAATCTCTCCAAAATTCTCTAAATCACTACAGATTTAAAGAAAGGCAAATTAAGACAATTTTGGGATGCAACATAACATCTATCAGATTGAGTAAAATGACTGAAAAGGAAAAGACAAATGTTGGAGGGAATGTAGAGAATTGTGATGCTAATGCACTGTACGTGTAGTTATGAACTACTCAAATAATTCTGGAGAAAAATTTAGAAATTGTAAAAAAGGGGAAACAAGGGGTAAGGCAAGAGGAAAGGGTTGTGAGAGAGACAAAATCCAGAGCAGTCAGCCTCCTCAAGCCCCAGTCAAAAAACTTAACAGAAGCCCCTCCCCTGAGAGGCGGAGCTACCAAGAAATCCACATCCTGCCTTGTCAGCAGGAGAGTGGGGTATTGGGAAATGTAGTCCTGGGACACAAAATTCCACTTACACAAAATACACCCAAACAGCTACAAAAGATTGATCAAAACCCTTTTATTCATTGATCTCATTATGAGATCTGTATCCTAGAGAGATAAAAGAAAAAGGAAAAGAACTTATTTGTAGTATGTAGCAGCTCTTATTATGGTGAAAAAAAGAACTGGTAATTGAAAGGATGCTTTTCATTTGGGGAATGGCTAAACAAATTATGCCTTATGATAATGGTGGATTACTAATTTTTAATAAGAAATATGTATTTATTTCCCCTAGCATAATGGCAGGAATTAGGGAGGAGAGAAATATCCTAAGCTTTTACTGAACATAATGAGGATGGAAGGAGATTGTCTTAGAGATCTGTAGATAATGGCTACCAGGTTTTGGATTGAGTAAATCTAAAATGACTAGTCATTATTGATTAATGATGACAGGGATAAAACTTGCATATGGTCTTGGGGAATAAGGAATATTTCAATTCCCACATCTTCCATCAGTGAGTTTTAAGGGAAGGAAAACAAAAGAAAGTGAGGCAATTGCAGAAAAGTGTAGTCATGGAGACTCTGAAATCAAGAGAGAAGCAGGTCCCAGTGAAAGAAGAATACGAAGGAATGGAAAAGGAAAATATTTAAAATTAATGCAAGTTTCTTGCCTAAGGAGTAGACATTCCAGAGGGTAGAGTACAAAGGGTTGGTCATTTTGGGATGAGAAATTGGAGTGGTTATTATTGGGAATTAAAGAATCAGGCAGTGGAAAATAATGTTTTTTTGTTCCATAATGATTTACAAGGGCTCAAAATCTCTGTGTTGGGGAAGGTATGAATAAGCAGGAATTTGTTAATAATTAAAGGAAAATTTTAGGAAAAGAATTCAATATCAATAGGATTGTGATCTTCAGAGCACCTTCCTCAAAGATAGATGAGCCAGCTGGAATGTTGATGGAATGCACACTATATGCAGGACATATAGAAGATTAAATGATGCTTCTTCTAGTTCCAAAAGTAAGGGAACAATAAATAGGAGAGAGAATTGGATCACATGGAATGGCTATAATGTTGCTTTTTTCACTCACCATAGCAGCAGGAGGAATACAGTAGTTCCTTTTTATTTTATTTTTTTTTTAAATCTAAGGGAGGTTGGAGATTAGACAAGATGTGTATCAGGTGCCATATTAAGGCACCATGCTCTCCTCTTCCGTTAGGAGCTTTCAGTGAGTTCTCATACATTTAAAATACCCCTGTTAGACTCAAAGACTGCAATTGTCTTTGAGGGAATAGCCTGAACTCTAAGTAGAAATATGGAGGGAATGAATTGTTTGACAAGGGAATAAAAGATATACTTTCAATAAAGGGTATGCCTTTCTTTCAAGTTTCATGTATGGTTTTCCAAAAGTGACAGAGAAGCCAGCAATGAGTCCCTAAGCAACTTTGTTGGAATTTCCCTACAGATCCAAAAATGAGTTCAAAATACTTCAAACCTGTCAGTCAATAAGCATTTATTAAAAGTTAACTCTATGTCAGGCATGGTAATCAACACTAAAAGAGAGAAGAGTAAAAGATACTTGAAAAGCCAAGAGAAATGAATATTTTTCTTTTGATAAGGACAAATCACAGCCTACTTAAAAACATTTTGGTTAATAATGCGTTTGATTATGCAAAATGTAAAAATAGAATACAAATGGGAGAATGGAAAAGTCTATGTATGAGATATGTGTACATGTGCATTGATGTGTTGGGGCAGAATGGAGGAGAGGAATGAACAAAGTGAATATCTCATACTTAAAGATGGTTCTCACATGGAGGAAGTAAGATAAATGGAGCACATTAAAATTGACCTAGTACTATGATTTTTAAAACTAACAGAATTCTGTATCAGTGTTGTCATTCTTTAAAATGAAAGATAGGGCTAATTCATTACTGTGGTATAGCAGTATAATATAGATCAGTTCATGTCACCAAGGTTAAAGCCATGCAAGACCTAAGAATCCTGTGTTTCAGAGACTTATTTATTTAGATAGATAGAATCTGAGATTTTGCCAAGGTGATTTTAACCTTTGGCTTGGTAACTAGGAGGGGAAATCACCAAGGGACAATTGTTCTGGTTCCTGCCTTTGCCTCCCATAATGGACTGTGGGAGGATCTGTGGGCAAGAGCTTACAAGATGAATTGCTTACCCAAGTGATGTCTGGAGATAAAGAAAATTCTGCCTTTCCAGGGACAGATAATCTCTTCAAATGGATATGAATTATTCACGGGGAAGTTGGGACAGCATATGAAAACCCAAGATATAATCTCTCCCTGTAGCTCCCCAGTGGCTCCCCATATAATGCTCCCACAGTAAAATATGTCATACCTTATTATCATCCTAATGTGGATACATAATGCAATATCTGTTTGGACATCCTCAAGGAAAAGTGGTTGACTCCATATGGTAACAGGGTCTTCATACTATCTATCAAGAACCTGCTGAGAGAACTCAACATTGATAATCCACTGAACACACATGCTGCTGAACTTTGGGCAAACCCTAAGGCCTTTAAAAAGTAGGTGATTAACCAAGAGTCCTAACTTTGGCTTCTCAGACTCCCTTTCACCTTGAAGAAGTGTATGTGTGTCTATCTTTTCCTTCTTCCTTCTTCCTTCCTTCTTCATAACCTGTTTTCTCCCTCTTCTCTCTCTACAGAGCTCTGTATCATAGACTATTTTTCTTTTCTATTTTTTTTCTTCAACTCCATTTATAACAGTTTCAGGGTGGGAGGGAGTGCTTAGGAAGTATGTACCACTAGGAATAAGGAGACACATGAGATATATGAGAGGGTCTTTATTTCTAATATCTGTGATTATGGAGGTTCCTGCTGACTATTAAAAAAATTTGTGTCTTGACTCATTTCCCCATGTTATTCAGTCTCTCTGCTTCCAGGCTTTTTCAAATTCCTGTGGATTATTTCCAGCACTTAAAAGTTCTGTTGCCATCACAGATGTCAACATCAATGTTATGGACTCTTAGGGTCTCTCAGTCAGTCAGAAACTTCTTCTCCCTTTGCATATTCAGTACACAGAACTTTAATTCTGTCCTGAGAATTATCTAACATAGCCTATGGTGGAAATTGAATTATAGCAGTATTTTGCCTGGCATAGATCTGTCATCTATTTCCATTTGGTCATAATTTTATAATGATTTATTGTTTGTTTATTTTAAACTCTCCTATTGTTAAATTTGTCCAATATCTAGATTAGATGGCTTAATAATTAGAATGCTAAACTTAGTTAGATATATCTGAATTTTAATTGTGCCTCATGTAATTACTAGCTGTATTTTAGTTTCCTATCTGTGAAATGAGGATGTTGGGATTGATGGCCTCGAAGATCCTTTCCAATTCTAAATCTATGATTTCCTCCCATAATTTATGCTTGTTTACTATTTTTTGAAATAAGAATTAAAATAAAAATACTTTACTAATATATTTCATATTTTTCTTGACAAATATATATTGGAAGATGATAATATTCTATACAAATAGAAAAATATTCATGAATATAAGCAGGATATCATATGGTAGAGATGAAAATTTGTGGTTACTTGTTCTTACAAATGCCTTAAGAGTGACAAGATGTTAATTACAGAACTGTCAGAAAATTTTAGGTGATATAATGACTATTGCAAATATATATATATATATATA
>NW_025383604.1:0-5557 GCF_016433145.1 Gracilinanus agilis
GGCACGTGCTCTCCCGGGGACTCCCCCGCCCGGGACGGCGCACACGTGCGGCTCCTCCCGGGCCCCAGCGGCCAGCGCGCTCCTTCCCCCCCTCGCCCCCCTTTTCTCCTCCCCTCTGCCAGCTGTAGTTGGGAGGTCCCTCCCTTGGAGGAGGGGGAGGGGAGGGAAGGGAGAGAGGGAGGAAATGGGGGCTGGGCCAGGCAGTGCACCTGCCTTGCTCTCCTTTCGCCCCAACACCCCCTTGGTCCTTAAGGTGAAGAAGGGCCCCCGCCCTACCTTCCCTCTCCCGTCCTGACCGTTGTCCCTCCTTCCCATCCAACTGCCTGTGACCTTTTGGCCTGGCAGCCAGCCCGGTGACTCGGAGAGGGAGGTCAGCCTTGGGCTGCCCGTCTGGGTGTTGGCAGGTGCATCCCCAAGAAAGGCTAGGTCCCTTCTGAGCCCTCCTCCTTAGGGGCCCCGGGCCACCCTGTGGGTCTTGCTTCCTGCCAGGCCCCACGGGCGAAGGGACCCAGGCAGCAGTAAGAGGCATACTCCCCAGCCCAGTCTGTAGCCATTTGGACCCGTTCTCCCATCCTGGCAAACTGTTGGACTGCCTCGTGCCTCAGTTTCCCCCTCCAGAGAAACCCAAGCGAGGCCTCCCTGTGTGGGGACGAAACCGCTTTCCTTGCCTCGGTAGGGAGCCGGAGATGGAAATTGAGTTCGGGACCTCGCTGCGGCTTAGTGACCGGGACCCCTTAGTGTACGGGCTTTGGCTGCTGGGGCTGAAAAAGGAATCCTCAGTGGGGGGTTGGGGGACCAACCTGGGTCCTGGGCTGAGCCGGGCTGGCTGGGCCCGGAAACCTGTCTCCAGAGCCTTTCCCACTTCCAAGGCGCAGCCCATAGCCCGAGTCTAGAGAAGGGCTCGATCCGGGAAAGCTGTAACACCAGCGGGGCAGCCAAGGGCAGGGTAGCCTCGGGGTCCCCTCTGGGAGCCTTAGGTGGGAATCCCACCCAGCCAGGATATCCCGGAGCGCTCTGAGCGCTCCGAGTCTCCTCACCTGGGAAGTGGGCATTATGCGGGCTTCGGGCAGACTTTTCTGAGGAAGGCAGGGGGGAGGGGGCCACGCGGGAGGGCCCTGCTGATCACCTTCTACGTGGAGGGGAGCCAGCCGGGATGCCAGCACTAAGCCTCGCGGCTGGGGGCTCCCCCCCTCCCCGGGCTCTGTCCAGCAGCACTCTGGCTTCCAAGCCTCAGCGAACGGGCATTTTCCACCGCTGGGTCACTCCCGGAGCCTTCCTTGAACGCTCCCCAAAGCCTCTGGTCCACCGAGCGAGCGGGCTGGGCCCTCTGCCAGGAAAGGTAATGAAGTTCGGGTCTTTCCCCTCCAGAACGAGTTACTTTGTAGCCACTCGGCGCTACTTAAGCGAAGGCGCGCCGTTCTCCTCCTCCAATACAAAGTAGCCTCGCTGCGGGCAGGGCCCGCTTCACTGGTTAGTGTATCGCGGGCCTCCCTGGCGGGGCCGCCCAAGTTCAGCGCCGGCTTGTTAGAAGGTAACGGATTGCTCAGCCTTGTATCCCTCCCGCTAGACCGGGAAGGCGCAGAGGCCCGGCGCTGCTCTCCCGGCTGAAGAAGGAGCGTGTCAACAATTTCTGCCTAATGGGAGGCACGAGAAAGGAGGGGGGGAGGGGAAGCGCCGGGCCAGGTTCTGAGGACCCAGGTGGCCCCGAGGCAGCCGGGCAGCGGCTCCTTCGCCTGCCCTGCAGGCCGGGTTCAAGGCCAGGTTCAGGGGTAGAGCGGTTCATTCCATCAAAGAGCCTGCAGTCTGGTCCTGCCACAGCAAAGGCCTCTCCCCCCCTTCCCACTGCCCACCGGGAGACCTCAGACACGTGGAAAGACTGGACTGACAAGTCCAGGCGAAGTTGTGGCCTGCGCTGTGCTGCCTCCACGGAGCTGTAGGCTTGGTGCTGAAGGAGAGCCGGCCCAGACCCTCAGCCCTTGCTGAACCCTGAAGGGCCTCTCCTGGGCTGGGGGTGGGGGGAGAGACCCTCATTATCCCAAAACAAGCAAGAGGCCTGTCCTGAGAGAGAGCCTCACGGCCCCATCGTGTACTGATTCCAAGGCAGAAGGGCGATAGGGGGCCAGGCTAGGGGGGGTTAAGTGATTTGTGGGTGGTCAAACAGCTAGCAAGTATCTGAGGCCAGATTTGAACCCAGGACCTCCTGCCTCCAGGCCTGCCTCTCCATCCACCTGCCCCCTGCTATAGCTTGTTTCTAAGGGAAGAGCATCTCGGAGCAGAATGTTCTCAGAACTCCTCCATTCAGTTCACTAGCATCGGCACCGCTGGGTGGGGATGGTGGGGAACTCTGGGACAAGGACTCCAAGTCCGGAGAACTGGCCAGGGTGCTTACTAGCTCTGCCAAACCCTTCCCCTTCCCCTCGCCCTCTATCTCTTCATCCAGAAAGTGGGGATAATCGCAAGCAATCGTACTAGGTAGTTGGCAGGGTTGTTGAAGGACAAGTACCTGATTGACTTTAAGCCCTCTAAGGGAATGGCCACTGCTGTAGTCATTACCACCAGGCAGGACCCAGAGCCAACTCCAGCCTCTGACATGTAACAGTGGTTTGACCTGCGCCCAGTCCCTTCTGAATTTCTCACTGCCTCAGGTTTCTCTGTCTGTGAAGGCCGGACTTTCTGGATGGGGGGAGGGGGGGATGCTCATCAGGAGCATTTCTTTCTGATTCTGTCCATAGGGAAAACTTGCTTATTGCCTCCCCCTTTGTGAAATAGCCTACTGACCTTCCAAGCCACTGCTGGGCTTCTTCCCTGGAGGAGTAATGAAGAGTTAAGAGGAGAGAATAAATGTAGAGGGCAAGCCTTCCCAATCTAATGAAAAAGCTTCCCACATTCAGAGGAATCAGAAGACAAATGATGTTTGTGTCCCCAGAGACAGAGACTGGCAGAGTTCCTTGCATACAGTAAGTGCTTAATAAGTACTCATAGGGTTGAATTAGCTTCCCAGAGCTGGAAGGGGACCCAGTTGGGACAGCTTCTCCTCATGGAGCGTCCCACGATGGCTGGGAAGTTCTGTTCCACTAGGAACTGGGCCAGGGCAATGCAATGCTGCCCAGAATTCACAAAGATCACCACCTGATGGAACTCCCAGAAAAATGGCCCAATAACTTCTACCTGGGGGAGGTGGGGGGAGGTGAGACCCACCCATTGAGGCTGTCAGATATGAAGGGCCCAGACATATCTGACAAATATGGGACACTGATAGAACACCCAGTGCGTATCCCCGCCCACTTGGATCCCTAACCCTGGGGGGGGGGGGGGGGGCAGTGAGGCAGATAGACAATTAATCAGCAACTGGGATAAAGGCAGAAACCTGCTAAGTCACTGCATACTCCAGGCTCACCATCTAGAAGTCGTGCCAGTGGTTCAGCCGCACCTTCATCCCTCCATCATTAAGATGGAAGCTGCTTCCTTTTGTTACCCTGGCAGGACAGGGCAGTGTGCTCTGGAGGCTGGCTTGAGAGGAATATAACGGAACCCAATCCTACAATATCAGGCTTAATCCTGCCTCAGGAACAATCTCACCACCATAAACAAGTCGCTTGCTTTCTGCTTTCTCCTCTATGAAATGGGGATGATAACAGACAGAGGACTGAGCGGAAAGGATTTGGTGTGGGCCTGTGTCAGGGTCAGCAAGAGGGCCTCCGCTCGGTGGTTTCAGCTGGGCCCTAGCGGGAAGGCATTAGGGAGACTGGCCTGGCAGCCGGAACTCAGAGTGGCGCCTGGGATCATGAGAGGACTTAGAATGGGCCTACTGTGTGCCAGGTCCTAGGGAAAGCATTGACCATACGAAGAAAAAGCAAAACCAGTTCCTGCCCTCAAGGAGGGCCTAGTCTAATGGAAGAAACCACACGTATGTGTTAGGCAGGCATACAGCCTGCAATGGATCTTTTTTTTTTTTTTAAACCCTTAACTTCTGTGTATTGGCTCCTAGGTGGAAGAGTGGTAAGGGTGGGCCATGGGGGTCAAGTGACTTGCCCAGGGTCACACAGCTGGGAAGTGGCTGAAACCAGATTTGAACCCAGGACCTCCCGTCTCTAGGCCTGACTCTCAATCCACTGAACCACCTCGATGCCCCCAGACATAGATTCTTTTTTTTTTCATTATTCTTTCATTTATTTATTGTTTCTATGGTTTGTTGTTATTTTTTTAAATTTTTGAATATTTTCCCATAGTTACATATTTCATGTTCTTTCCTTCCCCCAAGCCCCCCCCCCCCAGCAGATGCCCAATTCCACTGGGCTTCACGTGGATCCTTGATCAAGGCCTAATTCCATATTATTGCTAGTTGGACTAGAGTTGTCGTTTAGTGTCTCCATCCCCAATAATATCCCCATCAGCCCATGTGTTCAAGCAGCTGTTTTTCTCCCAGACAGGTTCCTGTGATCAGAAATCTAGAGCTGAACGGGATTTGAGGAGTCACCCCATTTAACAGAGGAGAAAACAAGAGAGGGAAAGGGACCCCTCCAGAGTTACTCAAGGGTGTAACTAACACCAAGTCTGGATTCAAACCCAGATCCTTTGATTCTCCACCCTTATTGATTTTCTTCTGATTCTTTCCTTTGGTATCACCTCCTGGTGTCCCAAGGGACGTCCTCCAGAAGAAAAATCTAACACCGGCCCCTCCCCCCATCAATGGGCATCCACTGTGTCTCCATACAGGAGGGCTGTTTCCTTTTCCTTTGGATCCCCAGTCCTGAGCACGAGAGGGGACACAGTCATTTCTTCTGGTGTAAAAAGAACTTTTATGGCTGAAACAACTGAAGAAGAACAATCCTTTCAAGGCAAATGTGACTAGTGTGAAACATCTACTGAGCAAGGAGATGCCTCACCTTCTGTCTTGGAGTCAACACTGAGTATTGGCTCCACTGCAGAAGAGTGGTGAAGGGAGGCAATGGGGGTCAAGTGACTTGCCCAGGGTCACACAGCTAGGAAGTGTCTGAGGCCAGATTTGAACCAAGGACCTCCCATCTCTAGGTCTGGCTCTCCATCCACTGAGCTACCAGCTGCCCCCATCCAGCTCATTTTTGCAGATAAGTATCTGAGGCAAAGGGGTAACATGACCTGGCCAGGGTCACATGCCCCCAGATTTGAATTCATGAAAATGAGACTTCCTGATTCCAAGCTCTATCCATTGGGTCACCTAAAATCAAAGTCCTCTATTTTAGGGGATGTTAAGGCCCTATCTCAGTTGAATTGTTTGGAGCTTTATTTGAAAGGAGAGCCCAGCCCAGCCCAGCCCAGCCCAGCCCAAAATAAAACTATCAGCATACCTTAAGAAGATGAAGAGATAAAAAAAGATAGAGAGAGGGAGGGAAGGAATGACAACAGATTGTGATCAGATAAAGGCCTTTAAGAATTAATAAATATAGGAGTGGATACAGAAAGAAGAAAGAGAGAGGGGGAGGGGAGGGAGAGAAAGAGGCAGAGAGACAGAGAGATGTGGAGACAGAGACAGAGAGAGAGAAACCGAGAGAGAGAGAGAGAGAGAGAGAGAGAGAGA
>NW_025383605.1:0-5529 GCF_016433145.1 Gracilinanus agilis
TGACAATTTCCCATTTTGAGAGTGAACAGACACGATTGGAGAAAATTAGGCTTTGGTGAAGAATTAGATTCTAGTTGACTCAACCACCACAGAGGATAGGATACATATTTCTGTTTCCAAACCTTAATGCTTTTAAGTGTTTGAATTGTCATAAAGGCTTAGGTATTAATTGATATGACTGGTTTGAATTACTTGTCCCTCAGGTAAATGCTGCAAAGTTGACTCTCTCCTCCAACCTCCTCAAGGACCCCTTCTTTTGTGAGCTCTAACCATGGCAGTGTTGCTTAAGCAGCAACCATACCTTCACAGACTGCATTTCAGCTTCTTCAGGCTATTTTTTGTCTGAGATTTTTAAGTTAATCAGGCACTCAGAAATCCCTGTCTCTCTCCAGACTTCTCTTCTCCTCCTCTCTCAAAGCAAATAATTATCTTTTTAATCTTCTAAAACAAGCCTGAGCACAATTTAGTTGTCAAGACAACTACTAGATTTTAATTTCCAGACTCTCTTTAGAAATTGATCTGTTCTTGCTCTTTTTGAAAAAGTTTTCTGCTTCAGAAAAAGGATATCTCAGTTTATATGAATTATTGTTTTTTTCCTCTCCATTGGGACCTGCTACAAAGAAACACAGATCCTACTGCCTAGTCACCCTTCTTGGAGATCATAGACCTAAAATTGGAAAGCACCTTAGAAATCATCTCATCCAAGTCCCTGATTTTTAAAGAGGAGCAAAGTGAAACTTAGAGGGATTAAGTGATTTCTCTGCTGACAAACTAATTACCCAGAAATATTTGAGGTAAGATTTTGAATCCTATTCATTTTGATACTAAGTTCATTGCTCTATCCACTAGAGAACATACTTTCTCATAAATCTAGATGTAGTGGAAAGAATGAAGGACTTTGAGATTTATTGTTATTATTTATATTTATTCCCCTATAATTAAGAAAAAATCACTTTGTTTCTTTGCATTTTAGTTTCCCTTGCTGTGAAGTGAAGGGTTGGGACTTATCATATGGATTCTTGACATGTATTTAATATGATGGAGTCCTGAGGCAGTCTGAAGAAGCCTGTAAACCCCTTCTCAGAAAATTTATTTCAAATGTATACAGCAAAATACTTGTTTTTTAAAAGAAACCAAATATATTGAAATACATATATCAGAATATTAAAAATAAAACAGGTTTATGGAACTCAGGTTAAGAATACTTGGACATAGTTTCTAAAGTTCCTTTTAACTCTGTCATTCTAGATTCTTAATACCTTTTTCTCCTAAATTCTTTCATCAGGATTCAGGAATTAGGGGCAGGGGAAGAGAGACAGAGAAAGAGAGAGAGACAGAAAGACAGTGAGAGACAGAGACAGAGAGAGAATGAGAAATCAAGAAAGAAAAAATATAGAAAAAGAGAGAAAGAAAGAGTAGGATTAGAATTATTTAATTTCTAAAAAGTAAATCCAGTATTAAAATTAAAGACATTTTATGCCATGAGCACTGATATGTCAATTCATTCAATATTACTCAATGCTAGTATGCTAACCCAAATATGATATTTTTCTGGCAATTTTTATTCCTTATATATCTAAATATAAGAAACTACTAAAAATGGACTTGGTTCATGTCTCCTTCCCTTACAAGATGGTAGAAAATCACACTATCATAGAGTTTCAGAATTTTAGGAAAGGTTCATGATCATCTGTTTCAATAGATATCTTCAAATATTCAATTAAATTTAACAAACATTTATTAAGTATCTACTATGTGCAAGGCACAGAGATAGGCACCAGAGATACTTATACATAAACAAAACAATTCTTGTCTTTAAGAAGTTAGCATTTTATTATAATGAGCCATTATAATGAGAGATCTAAGAAGGAAGGCCATAAAAGCCTTGGCAAAGAAAGAAAAAAAGATCAAAATGGTGATGATACTTCATTATTATAAAATCATAATTCTGACTTATAGATGATAGATATATTTATTCTCCATTTTGGTTCTAAAGAAGTAATATTATTTTTGTTTGTTAAATGAACAGTTATTATATTACATTGAGTAAGAGGGACTAGAACATAGAAACACTAAAGAATTTAAAGATATCCAGAGATGGATATAATGGGAGACAGATTAAGAGAGGGAAAGAATCAAAAAGGGAAAGAGACATAAATAGAAGATATGTACCTACTGTTACTTAAGGGCATGTATATGTCTCCTAATTTTCTTATTTCCCCTTCATTGTCTACCAGTGAAGACATGTCTATTGATTTATGTATTGGGAAGGTCCTGAGTCACACATTCACAAAAAGATATGAAATATTTGAATGCCTGATTATTAAATTTAGAAAAGAAAATAGATCATTACTTCTCACATTTTTATTGACCTCCTGCTCTCCAATTCCCTAGGCAAAAGAATTTAGCATCAGCCATTTATATAACTTTTTTTTTTTAAATTGCTGTAGAGGTGATTTTTTTAAACCCTTACTGTTAAGAGAGGTTTTCTTAATTTCTCCCTCTTTCTCTTTAAGAGGCAAGGGAGCAAAAAGATTTCTGAGTAATAGTCCCCCTGCTGTGCAGGCTGTCAGTTGATGTCATTTAGAGGGTGTGGTTGATAGTTGGTAGGTGAGTTGCAGGCAGTTGAAAGGGGCTTTTGTCTCTGGGTCCCATGGAGAGAGGAGTAGTGGTTTCTGGCTCTCTCTCTCTGAAACTGGAAGTTTTTGATTAACTGACAGTTGTGGATAGAGAAAACGGATTTAAGACCCTAACAGCCTTATTAATTATTGCTTATTGATTAACTTCGATAGGTAGTTCAATAGTGGGTAAAATCTTAGATAGTCAGGTAGGAGAGTAGGCCTGACCTGGCCTGGAAGAAGACACTGTCCTTGAAGGCAGTTAGATTTAGGGTTTAGAAAATTATAGTTTTGGGATTATATTATAGGATTGGGATCTTAGGTATAGGTATAGGAATTCTCTCACTTTTCTCCTTTCTATTTTCTATCAGAACTTTCCTCAAAATAAACTGTTTTGTGTTTTATCAAACTGCTCTCCTGACTTTTGTTCAAACTCCTTCCCCCAAATTTTAACCCTTCAAATTACCTACCATCTTAGAATCAATATAGGGTATTGGTTCTAAGGCAGAAAAGTGGTAGGGGCTAGGCAATGGGGGTTAAGTGACTTGTGCATAAAACTAGGAAGTGTCTGAGGCCAGATTTGAACCCAGGACCTTCCATCTCTGGACCTGACTGAGCCACCCATCTACCCCCATACATAGGTCACTTTTGTTTCTCTTCCCCACCCCCCAGGAATTAATTTAATTACCCAGAAAAAATGATACCTATTACATAACCTCCCACCTTTCCTGACCCTTCTATAAGTCTAGTTGTCATATTTCTAAAAGAATGCTATATTTCAAATCAGAGACTATCAATTCAATTGTTGGATTTGTCAGTCTCTTCCTGTGTGACCCGAGGTATGTATTTGACTTCTTTTTGCCTTGATTTCTTCATATGTAAAATTATAATTTAACTAAATACACTTTAAGCTATCAGACTATGGTCTAATGATCTGTAAAATAAGGGAATTGGATTATATTAGCATTAAAATATCTCCCAGTATAAATAAGAATTATTTAAGGCTTAAAACAATTCTGCGGTACAACTTTAGACCTATCAGATTGGTCAGTGTGGCAGAAAATGATAAATGTTGAAGGCTCTGTGAAAAAGTTAGGATGCTAATACACTGTTGGTTGAGTAGTGACCTTATCCAATCATTCTATAGAGCCATTTGGGACTATGATCAAAGGAATGTAAAATTGCACATACCCTTGATCTAGCAATAATATCCTAAATAACATCATAGAGATAAAAAAGGGGAAAAAGACCTATTTGTACAAAACATATTTCTTGTAGCTCTTTTTCTGATAGCAAAGAATTGAAAATGGAGGAGTTGTTTAACAACTAGGGAATAACTGAATAAGTTGTGATATATGGTTTTGATGGAATATTATTGCACTATAAAAAATGATGAGCATGTTGGTTTGGGAAAAATCTGGATTCACATGAACTGATGCAAAGTGAAGTGACCAGAACCAATGAATATTGTACACAGTCATAGCAGTATTTTTCGATGAACAACTCTGAATGACCTAGCTATTCTCAGCAATGCAGTGATCCAAGACAATCCCATACACTCATGATGAAAAATAACATCTGCCCTCTGAGAAAGAACTGATGGTATCTGAATGAAAACTGTAACATACTATATTTCTCTTTGTTTCTTTGTTTCTTTCTTCCTCCTTTTTCTGTCTGTCTTTCTTTCTTTCTTTCTTTTTCCTCCTTCCTCTTCTTTTCATATTGTTCTTCTTGTTCTTGTTCTTCTTTATTTGAGCTTTCTTCTGCCATGTATAATATACAAATGTGTTTTATATGATTGCAGAAAACCATATCTGATTACTTTCTCATACAAGGGATGTGTGGGGTAAAATCGAAGGATGGAGGGAGAAAATTTGGAATTTAAAATTTTAGAAATTAGATGTTAAAATTATTTAAAATATAATTAAAGAAAAATAAAATATTATTTTTAAAAAGATAATATTTCAGGAAGAATAAATATATTTCCTCGATGCAGTGAGATCTGGGTTGACCTTATTAGTAGAGGATCCAGTCCTCACCAATATAGGACTTTCTCCAGATCCATTCTATGATACATGTATAGGAACAGATGAGGTAGACAGTGATAGTAATCTATTGTTAGCATTTTATATAGCATGAGTTGTAAGATGATAAAGAAGGGGCCAAAGAGTTTGAAAGAAAAGGAGAGGTATTAATTCACTAAGCGGTTGAAATTGGTAAGGGAGGAATATGGCCTGGAAAATACTGAGAGATGGAGAAATTTTTACCTCTAGGAGTTGAGTCAAAATGAATAATATATGGGAAAGTGGGATAAGATAAAGAACCTAGTAAAAATTTTAATAGGGAAGTAGAAGTGAAACCTTGAAAATATGAGGTTAATATTTTTGGAAAATTTTCTTACCTCTTCTTAAAAATCATTACAAAACTATTAAATGAATGATTACTATGCTAGTTGCTATTAAAATATGGCATTTCAATAATTCTTTCTAAAGTCTCCTGGGCTAGAATAACCTTGAAGTCAACATTTCTGAATCATTTGAATTATACTATTCTAAATAGCCTTCATACATAAGGCAAGTAAGTGGTACAGCAGGAAAAATTGGGATCTAGAGAACCTCAGTTTCAATTTTGCCTCAATTATTTACTATCCATGAAACACTGTGCAAATAATTTAACATTTATTGGTCTCAGTTACTTCATCTCTTAAATAAGAAGGTTAATTAAAATTACTATTAATGTCCCTTACCAATTTAAATCCAGGGTTCTATGTTCACTTGAGTTGAAAAAGCCCAAACTCATTAGATAAATATCAGAAGAATTCTCTTGGTTTTGTAGCTTGAGCAAAAGACAGATATCAGAGGTTATAGATATGGAGATGAAAGCGAATTTAGAGGATATATATATATATATA
>NW_025383606.1:0-6914 GCF_016433145.1 Gracilinanus agilis
GAATAATGAAAACATTATTTTCTATCTGCAAGAGACCTCCCTGGGAAAAGAGCTTCATTTGAATGTCATTGGGGTTAAAGGACAATCTACAAAAGGTGAGGAATGAGTAGAAACTCAGGAAATAGAGGCGAAGAGTATAATCAACACATTTTACCAGTTTGATTGTGAAAGACAGGTGAAATGTGAGTGAGAGAGTGAGAGTTGAGGAGTAGGTAGGCCAAGTGAAAGACTTTGTTGTTATTATTGTTTGTTTGTTTGTTTGTTTGTTTGTTTTTTTGGATTGGGGTGGAAGGGAGATAGCCATTAAGGAGCCAAAAGATAAGGAGAGAGTGAAGAAAGAATAGGATAACTGAAAGGTCCAGCTTCAAGAGAAGTTTCCGTCCCCCAGTTAAATATGACATCCTTCTGCCAACCTCCCTCTTCTTCCTTTGCCAAACTTCTTGCTATATTAATGTTCACACAGAAGATATTTATGAAGTACCTGCTATGGACTTTGAATTGTGATTAGTGATATAAGAAATTTCAAAGTGGGGAGTACAAGATAAAGTCATTGCTTTGAATGTTTCATTTGTTACCTGGACATTGTGCTGTGAGATAGCCCGCTGGAACTAGGAGTGGAAGATGAACTTTTAAATTCACTTTGGAGTGTGTATTACAAGAAGGCAGGAAGGGAGGGAAGCCTGAATCTGTTTCTCTTTAATCACTTGCTGAATACATTCCTTTCCTGGGGCAGAATTATGGCATCCTCAGGGTCATCATTCAGACTACATGTTGAGCAGAGTTAGAAAGGGGGAAGACTAGAGAAAAAACAAGAACTAGAAATCCTATGAAGCAAAATATGTTTTGGTCCTGCCTTACCTGCTTCTTCCAAAATAATACTTAAATTTGCAAACATGATAAGTTTCTTTCCCTGCAAAGGCAAAAAAAAAAAAAAAAAAGAGAGAGAGAATTGATGTATAAGAGAGGTTTGCGTAAAGGAGTAGAATCTCCTTTAATACAGAGAACTCTCTATAGAGAAATCTATTTTCTAATATAGACTGGACCTGCTATTTCCAAACTTGATATGATTTGTCTTTTGGAACAAGACTGGAAGGAGGCAGCACCTAGGATGACAGAGAGTGAAGACCCATGAAGCAGTTGTCCAGATTTGGAGATTAGGCCTGAAATACACGATTCTCATTCTAAAGCTGGGCCTTTTATTTGTTTCTATATTGACAAAAAGCCTGAGGAAAATATGCCAGGTTAGAGAGGCAGATGAGAAATGCAGAAACACATTCTAAAATATCCTGTGTTATCCTTTATCCCTCCTGGGATAACATACCCTAAAGCATTTTACTCCATGAAATCTACCTTCTGAATTCCTGTACTCTGGGAGGTAAGCTTTCATCTAATCTTATCCAGAATCAAGCCTATTGGTCACTTCCTGGATAATTCCAGACTAGTGTTTTACCATTCCTTTCACTTAATCCAGGGGTTGGCACATGGTAAACATTTAATAAATAGATTATTTATTCGCTATTAAAAAAACCAGAAAACCAAAATTAGACAAGGACAATCTATTTATACCCTTCTGTTATCCCACTGGTTCAGTAACCTGCATTTGGAATTTTAGACTAGAATTGGTTTGGTATAAAAGATAATTTACTAAATACTGAGTATTATGATTATTTTGTATTTATTTATTTATGTTTCTATATTCATAATTATGATTATTTTAGACATTTTTGTCATCTGGGTAATCTTAGTCAATAATACAAATCACCATGCGATGGGTTTGAATGTAGAAGTGTAGTATCACCCATGAAAAGGTTTAAAATAAATTAGTTATTGGAACTGGGTTCATGTTTGACTCATGATTCTGTCTCTGTTTTCTGGGCTTAGCAGATTAGAGATTCATTTCTATTATTTTTTTTAGTTGCATTGAGTCATATAATCTTAAAGAGAATTAAAAAAAATTATAATTAGTTTTCTTGACTATGAGCTAAGTGTTGTCCAGAGAAACTGTACAATGAACGGGGGGGAGGGGGAGGAATGAAGCCAGCTACCTCTCTCATTCTATGTTTAAAATGCAGTCAAGAGCTCAATAGAAGTCCAATAGGAGCTGTAAAACTGTGGTTATTTAAAAGTGCAAATCTGGTTTATTTTTTAAGTATTAAAAACAGACATTCTCCTTGGCAGCTGTCAGAAGAAATGTGTCTTAGCAAATTTCCTGACTAAGCTCAAGTATTCAGCATTACTTAAAGATTTTGAAGCTATGGCCCAAATTGTAATTAGCATACTTGTTACTGGCACTGAATTTCTTCTTTCCAGGAAACAGATGTAATAGCAAAGCTGAAAGTGATAAAAGTTTCATTCTTTATTGGTATGGGAAATCAGTTGATGATTTTTTTTTATTTTTACCATTATCATTCATGATACCAAATATCACCAATGTTATTTGTTTAAATGTGACCAGAGAGGAAACAAATTTTTAGGAATGGACGTCTCCATGAAAATAAGATGGCAAATGGCTACAGAGATTAAAATTTTATTTCTATCTTTGAAAGCTCTGATATCTTAGAGATATGCCTGGTTTTGCCAGCTAGAAACTCAACTGTGACACTTTGGAATGATAGTGCTAGACTGAATTTCATCTCTTTAAGGAGGTGATCAGTGAATTCTTTACTTTTCAATTTTATCTTCTGGTTCTAGGATGTCAGGGAAATTTTCCTTAATCATTTCTTCAAATATGTTGGCTAACCTTTTTTTTTATATACCTTTCAGGAAGTCCAATAATTCTTAAATTATCCCTTCTAAATCTATCGTTTCCAGGTAAGTTGTTTTTCCAGGGACATAATTTTTTTTTCATTCTTTTGATTTTGTTTTTCTCTTGATGTCTCATGTAGTCATTAGATTCCACTTGTCCCATTCTATTTTTTAAGGAATCATTACATTCAGTGAGCTTTTGCATCTTCTTGTACAATTCTACTTTAAAAAAATTGTTTTCTTTAGTGTATTTTAAGGTGTATTTTCCCCTTTTTGGTGTTTCCTTTACCAAGTTTTTGACTTTTTCTTGATGCTCATGTCACTTTTCCTACTTTTTTCTCCACCTCTTTTATTTGACCTTTAAAATCATTTTTTTTAGCTCTTCCAGGAATTCTTCCAGGGCCTGACACAAATTAATATTTTTCTTTGAGTCCTTGGCTGTATCTTGATTTTGTATTTAATTTTGTTGTCTTCTTCTGAGTTTGTGTTTTGATCTTTCCCATCACCAAAGTAATCTTTTTATGGTCAGGTTTTTTTTTTTTTTTTTTATTCATTGTTGCTTGCTCATTTCTCCAGTCTATTTCTTGTCTTTTAACTTTATGAGAAGGTTGGGCTTTGCTCCTAGGGTAGAGGGTTTTAGGTTTTTCATACTACTGTTTACAGAGGTAAGTCTGGGGACTTGTAAATTTTCAGTTCTTCCAATGTGGTATGATCTAAGGAGAAACGTGTTCACTACTTACTCTTGATCTGTGCTCTTCTCTTTGAGCACCACAAGTACTCTTATCCACTTTGGAACTGTGACCAGGATTCCTATTCCTCTGTGGCTTGAAGCAATGCTGTACTAGTATTCCTCCTCACCCTGGAACTATAACTCAGGCCTGTTACCCAGATCCCCATATGGGCAATGCAACCAACTCCTGGACCCATTGCCATCAAAGTGCTTCCTTTAATCTCCTTCTGATCAATTGTCTGACCCCCTTAGTGTCTGTGGGCTGAGAGTTCCTAAAGCCTCACTGCTGATTCAGTGACCTGCAACGTCTTCTCTGGATTGCTGGGGGATGGCCTATCCTTGGCTTGCCAGATCCTGCTCAGGTTAGACTCCATTCCACTCTCACTCCAGTGAGATAGACCGTTCCTATATAGTTTCTAAGTTGACTTAATCTAGAAAATTATTTTGTCCCATCCTTTTATTGGTTCTGCTGCCCCAGAATTCATTTTGAGGTATTATTTTAAGGTTTGTTTGGAGGGCAATTTAGGAGAACTCATGAGTCCCTGCCTTTACTCTGCTCTCCTGGCTCTACCACCTAACTTAAATTCCAAATATTAATATTTATCTTAGAGATGACAGACAGGCAATAGTGGCATTCCAAAGAATTGGAGTTAGTCAACGTCCAATCAAAATATAATACTTTATCTTCTTACATTTAAGTTGAAAATATTAATTTGAGTGTTCATTCTGTATTAATTTTGAAGGTGAAGAAAAATTCACTCTGTAGTCAGGCAAATTTTTAAAAAATGTATTATTCATAACTTTTGCTTTTTATCACGCCTTTATTTACTATTCTATCATTGTTTCACTTCCTATTCAGAGAATTATCTCATGTAACAAGAAAAAAAGAAATTAAAAAGTTCAGTTTAACTTACCAAAACATCAAGCAAAGTTGACAATAGATTGCAGAGTTCCATACCAATAACCCCTCATCTCTGTAAACAAAAGAGATAGATGTATGTCATCCCTTCTTTGGGACTAATCTTGGAAATGATAATTTTACAGTGCTCATTTAGATTTTTTTTCTGCTGTCGTTTACAATTAGATTGTTGTAGTCATTGTGTAGGTTGCTTTCCTATTTACTTAGCTTTGTATCAGTTCATAAATATTTTCATGCCTCTGTATATTCTTCACAATCATGATTTTTTATGAAGTAACAATATTCCTAGGACAGCTAGGTGGCACAGTTGATGGAGTGTTGGGCCTGGACTGAGGAAGACTGAGTACAAATCCCTGCTCAGACACTTGCTAATTGTTATCCTAGACAAGTCATTTAACTCTATTTACCTCAATTTCCACTTCTGTAAAATGAACTGGACAAAGAAATGGCAAACCACTGTGGTATCCTTGCCAAGAAATCCCCAAATGAAGTCATGAGAAGTTGGGTATTACTAAAATGACTGAACAACAATAAAATTCTTACATTGCAATTTCTTTGTTTTTCATAACTCAGGAACTAGAAAGAACTTTGGAACCTATCCAGCCCAACTCCCTCATTTTACTATTTTTTTGTGTGCCTTTGTTGGTTATATTAAAACTCCCAGATTCTTCTTCTCTCGAAAAAAGGCATCCTTTGAGGGGAAAAAAACATATATATAAATTATGCCTTTTGTGTTTCTATTTATCAGTTCTTTCATTGAAGGTGGGCATTTACAAATTATTCTTTAAATATTAATTATGTAGTCATATATAATGTTATTTTGGTCCTACTCTTTTCATTTTTCATAATTTTATTTAGGTTTTTCCATGTTTTTTTAAAAAATTAACCTGTTTATAATTTCTTATGGTGGAGTCATATTCCATCATGATTATCTGCCACAACTTATGCACTCATTCATCAAATAATGAATATTCCCTCAATTTCCAATTCTTTGCCACTACAAAGAGAGCTGCTTTAAATTTTAGAAATTATAGGTTCTTTTACTTTCCCACCGACTACTTTGGGAAATATACACAACAGTGCTATTACTGGTTCTAAGGGTATTTAGAATTTTATAACTCTGCACATAACTCCAGGTTGCTCTGCAAAGTAGTTGGATCAGTTCACAGTTTCACCAAGAATGTATTAGTGTTCCCATTTTTCCAGATCTCCTCCAACATTTGTTATTTTTCCTTTTTATCATTTTAGTCTATCTGATATGTTTGAGATCATACCTCAGAATTGTTTAAATGTACATTTCTCTAATCAGTAAAGTTTTGCAATTACTTTAGCCACTCTCCAATTTTTGGGTTTATTTTGTGTTTCTTTGCTGTTACAAAAACTATTGTTGTCTATATTTTAGAGTAGATTGGACTTAAATTTTTTAACCTCCTTTGAATATATACTTAATAAAGGAATTTCTAGATCCAACAGTATGGGTATTGTAGGCACTTTCTTAGCATGATTCTAAATAGTTTTCTAAAATGAGAAGAACAGTTTGAAGATCCTTCATCTTTGTATTAGTGGGCTTTTTTTCCAATTTGCTGAGAAATGAAAACTCAGATTTGTCTCTTATC
This sequence comes from Gracilinanus agilis, assembly GCF_016433145.1. Lineage (NCBI taxonomy): Eukaryota > Metazoa > Chordata > Mammalia > Didelphimorphia > Didelphidae > Gracilinanus > Gracilinanus agilis. The sequence continues at coordinate 6,011 of NW_025383606.1, forward strand.
TCTTCCATTTGATCAACAATTCAAAGATTTAAATACAATGACACCAAATCTTCCCTTTTCTAGGCTAAACACCTTAAGTCTTCAAGTAGTCCTTATAAGCACAAACTCTTGAGTTCCTTCTTCCACTATAGAATCCTATTATTTTAAAGCTAAGAAGAGAGTTATGGATTATCTCTATTCCAGCCTCTTTATTTTATAAGTAAGGATACTGAGGCACAGAGAAATAAAATGATTGCTTCAAAGACATTTGAAGTGTACGAAAAGCTCTCAATGGAAAACAATCCTTATCTTAAATTGAATATTAATCGATAGAGATAGGACTCTACTTCTCAGGGTGATGGCCCATTATAGCTACCTAGTCCTAAAATTTAGGCTATACTTTTTCTTCTAATCCAAACATCCAATCCCTTTTCACTATTTACTTTTTGGCACAGTACAATTTTCTCCCCCTACTCAAATGAAAGCATACAATTTCTACTTCTTGCTCTGGGAACTGTAATTCGCTTCTGGAAAAGGTTTTGTCTATTCCCCTATTGTGGCTCAATTCACCCCATCTCTGTGACTTCAGAAACCCAAAATAAACTTCCCTAGACATTATTCCCCTATCTGTTTGAGACTCCTCATTAGAATATAAATGTATTTAATTGAAAGATTGACATACTTTTATGTTTTTATCTATGACCTTTAGCACAGTGTAAGTGCTTATTAAGAATGTTTCCCCTCCCACTCCCTCTCCTCTCCTTTTCTACCTCCTTCTCCCTTTCATTTCTTCTTCCTTCTCTTCCTTCTTCCCTCCTCTGTCCTTTCCTCCATCTTTCCCTCCCTCCCTTCCTTCCTCTTTCTCTCACTTCTTTTCTTCTTCTTCCTGCCTCCTTTCTTTTCTCTCTTCCCCCTCCCCCTATAC
>NW_025383607.1:0-2743 GCF_016433145.1 Gracilinanus agilis
ATATATATATATACATATATAATTTATATCTCAGACTGGTTTTCTCCAGCTACTTGTTGTGGTACCTTGTGCAGTCTATGTGAAATCATAGAATTTCTCATTTTCATTGTTTAGTTGTTTCTATTATGTCTGACTCTTCATGACCCTATTTGAAGTTTTCTTGGCAAAGTTATTGTAGTGATTTGCCATTTCCTTCTCTAGCTCATTTTACAGATGACAAACTGAGGCAAACAGGCTTAAGTGACTTGTTCAGGGTCACACAGCTATTAAGTGTTTGAGGCCAACTTTGAACTCTATGAGAAGTAGGAGAGCCAGTCAAAGAATGTTACAACTCATAAAGATGAGTCTTCCTGATTCCAAGTTTAGTGCTCTATCCACTGCACTACCTAGTTGTCCTTTCTTAGTTATATTCTGCTCAAGAGCAATGGGTAGAAATCACAAAGAGATAAATTTCAGCTTGATGTCAGGAAAACTTACTATTAGAAATGTCCATGAATAGATATGTAATGCTTAAAGAGCCAGTGGCCTTTCCCTTCTTAGAGATCATAAGGTAGAGGTTGGGCAATCTCTTGTTGGAATTGTTAAAATGTGATTCTTTTTGCATATTGATGGATTAGATGGCCTCTGAGATATATAATCAATAAGCATTTATGAGTGCCAAGTGCTAAGTGCCAGGAATATAAAAATAAATGTAAAATATTTTAAATAAAAAATAAAAATAGTCCTTGCCCTCAAAGAATATATACACATATATATTCTAATAAAGAATCTATAGAGGTGTAGAACATATAACTAACTAGGTTCTTAGAAGAAATAATCCCTTCCTATGCTAAAATTTTGTGTGATTCTCTGACCTAGTTCAACCCCTTTATTTCATAGATAAAGAAATTAAAAGTGAAAGTTCAGTGATTTGTACAATGGCACATTACAAAGTTATGACAGATTCAGGACTTAAAAGTTGGTCCCTATTTTATCCCTATTTTACCTAGCTTGTTTTGCATATATTCGTTTGTATATTTTTGACCCATTTAGTTTGTAAGTTCCTTGAGAGCAAGGACTATCTTTTGCCTCTTTTTCTGTGTCCTCAGCATTTAGCAATGTGCCTGGCACATATAATGGGCTTAATCTATATTTATCAATTGATTGATCTTCTACGTTAGAATGTTTTCCACTATATATTACTATATATACCTCACTTCTACAATTTGAGAATGATCTTCAGTTTATCTCTAAAATGGAGATGAAATATTTGTCCTGAACATTTCAGATGATTGTTGTGGAGAGCAAATGAGATAAAAGATGTAAAGCACTTAGTCTGGAAGATCTATATACATGTATATGGTCAATATACTCTGGGATATTAGCAAAGGACTTGGTTTTGAATTCTAATAATACCACTTGCTATTTGCATTACCATGGGAAAGTCTTTAACCTTTCTGAGCCTCAATTTTCCTATTTGCAAAATTTGACAAATAATGATTATAGTACCAAATTAGTAGTATATATATATATATATACATACATCTATATATATATACAAATGTATATGCATATATACATGTACATGGTATAAAAGTTTATGGCCATCAGTTTGTGTGTTTTCAAGGAATGAAAACTGAAAGTAATGAAAATTTTAATTTTACTTACACAATTAGAAACATCAAAAATTCACAGAATGTATGAAGCCAAATTGTAGAGGGTGGGGATGCTATCTATTCTTTTGGATTATCTGTAACATCACTTTCCTAGAATCAATGCAATGTCAGTAATTAAAATTGACTAAATTTGAAAGGGTAAACTGATTGAAATTCCCAAACAGTAAATCCTTATATGTCCAGAGATCACATATCTCTCAACCTCAAGGATCCAGAAAACAGCCATGAACCAATACAAAAAGGATCCCCGAACAGACAAAATATATTTCACAATGCCCATAAATTAAAAGCTATACCTGCCTGTTTGCCTGAATCACAGTATAAAAACAGAAAATTAGTACATATATAGATTTACACACAGATATACTACCAATAGTAAGAAATGACTGAATTTGCTGTAGAAAACTGTTAAAAAGGAGGCATGAGAACTAAAAAAAAAAGTAGCACTTTGAAATCATTCTGAATAGGGACAAAAAGCCCTCCACACCTCAAATGCTTCTGATGCATCACTATATTACAAAAACTAATGTATATTCATCAGGAAAGAGTAAATTAATACCTAATATACTTTCAGAGATTATCAAAGGTTTGAATTAGTAATACCACTTGCTAATGTATGACCAGGGACAAGTCATTAACCTCTCTGAGCCTCAGTTTTCTTAGTTGCAAAATGTGGCAAATAATAATTCTCATGCCAACTGTGGAATTTTTATTATGGAAAGTTCTTTGTAAAGCATGAAGTGCTAGGAACATGAGTTATTGTCATTATGATTTTATCATTATTAGACAGTAAGCTGTACAATATGTTTGGTAGATATTTCCATTGCAAATAATTAAATTTTTTAAAAAGTTTTGACTCTTCAATAAAGTAAGCTCTAGCTACCCAGGAACTTGTTTATTGATAAAAAAATATTACTCCTCAAAATAATGGATAATCTATTTCTACTATGAAAAATATTTGTTGTCATTGTTAAAAACTTATGTCACCAAACATCAAATAAGATCCTACCAATGAAAATATATATTTTTGGAATATAAGACATAAATCAAATTGTATATTATATGTAAATTATATATATATATCATAT
>NW_025383608.1:0-4180 GCF_016433145.1 Gracilinanus agilis
GAAGGAAGGAAGGAAGGAAGGAAGGAAGGAAGGAAGAACTGGAAGAGATAATTTCTCTTCAGGCTCCTTCAAGTTCTAGAACTCTTCATATTTTATCCTAATTCTACACATTTGATTGTTCTGTTCCCTCTCTGTACCTTTTCCTCTTCTGGCTGTATCTGTTTCTTTGTTATGGTTTTGCTAAATTACTACTAGTTGTAAATCTAAGTAACTCTGTGATATCATTGGTAACTCACAAATAGTCTTGAACAAGTAGGGTCTTGAGCTATTTTTTTTTGTTGAAGTGAATAATTACTTTTTTAATCCATTCTCATACATCTCTCATGACAATATGACCCCAGATATCTATTTTGCTATGTTCTCACCTTGATGCCTCCTTGAAACTATGGTAAATGATGAAAGTTAAAATGTCACATTCTCAGGGTGTTTTTTTGCTTGTGTGTTTCTTTTTTTTCTGATAGGACTCTAAAGAAATAAATATTTATTAAGGTATGATTATCAGAGGACACCGGAGAGATACTTTGGTACAGGTTGTAAGTTTAGCACTTTTGTGCTCATGTAATTGAATATCTGTTTTGCCTCCTAGAAAAAGCAACTGTGTGAATACAGAGTGATTCTCCATGAATTTTCTCTTGTCCAATTCCATATCAAAATCTACAATACTCAGATGCAATCTCACTTCCTCAACCATTAGGGAAAAAATGTCAATGGTTTGACTTGAAAAAGCCAATAGTCTTATGAAAAGAGTATTGGATAATAGCAGGACTTCTTAACCTGGTCTATGGATAAATTCCTTGAAGGGGGATAGGGAAAGGCTGTAAATATGGATGGAAAAATATTTATTTTCATTAATCTCTAACTGAAATTTAGCATTGTTTTACTGCTGATTTATGGGCATTAATCTGAAGAAGTGATTCTTAGGCTTTGCCAAATGGCCAAAAAGTTCAGCGAGTCTTAAAAAGGTTAAGAAAACCTGGTTGATCATGATGGAACTTGAAAACTCACCTTGGTTCTTCAACTTCCTACTCATGTGACTATTTGGTAAATTACCTAAACACTCTGTCTTTCATTTTTCTCATCTGGAAAACTAAGACATTGATTAGGGAATCTCTTTGCTCCTTCTCTAAATCAATGGTTCTATGCTCTTTTCTGTCATTCATTAGAATTACTCATCATTCAGATATTGCCCATTTTCTCCTGGGATTTCAAGGCACGATATAGATTAAAGTCATGAATACATGAATGACAAACAAAATTCACTAACATTCCATCTTAATTTCTCTATGAGGAGCATTCATGAGTTGTGGATACTGCATAGAAGTGGGGATGGAGAAAGGATGACAGTTTCACATGAGTATATGCAATGCAGTGAGTGCATGAAATTATAGTACAAAGGACTAAGGGAGAAAAATTGCCTTTGTAGTGACAGGCTCTCCTTCAAGGAGAAGAAAAACCCAATAATTTATGACTAGAGAGGTATTGTAGGACTCATATTTTAGCAGACAGAATTCTTCAGCATTACTATAAGCAAAGGTCTTGTAGGAAGGATATATTAATCCCTTCTATGCTTCACCATTAATATTGTTTATAGGGCCACAAGAAGAGGAAATAAAACCTTAATGTCACTTTCTCATGCTAAGTTTTTTTTTAATTCCCCCTAAAATTCTAATGATATCTACCAACTTGATATGATTCTATACAGAGATTAGAGGAGCAGGTGGCTGATTTTTAATGACTAATTTTCACATCAACCAGCACTTGCTACTTGACAAAACTGTACAGAACAATAATATTCTTGGTTATATGGGAGCCTAGACATGGCTGGGGGAAAGGGAAATATTTAAACTAATGAGAAGGATTTCTTCAACCTGGACCTGGGTAAGGAGCAAGAAAGTGCACTAGAAATAGTCCTTTCCTTGAATTCTCAAAGGAGTTAATCACAGAACATATCATAGAATTTTAGAGATAAAATGGACACAAAGATCATCTGGTTTAAAGTATTTACTTCACAGATGAAGAAACTGAGGCTTGGTGAAGGGAAAAGATTTTCCCAAAGTAAAAGATAAGTGAATGAATGAATGAATGAATGGAAATCTGGGTTTAGAATGTATTTTACCTTCTTTTTAGTAAGTGCTTATTCATTCATGTGATACTTCAAACAGGTTCTCTATAACTCCACAAACCAAGTTTTCTCACCATTAACATCTATTTGTTTTTTTTTAAAAAGCATCAGAATAATTTCTGAATATATACCCTCAATGAATTTCTTCATAAAGTTGATTTTTGAGCAAAAAGAAACATATAAATAGACTATAGCCAGCAGCCTCTATTAACATTATATTCAAAGCATCTCCGTGAGTTCTGGGGATACAAAAAGAAAGTCAAATAGTGCCTGATCTCAATGAATGCACATTTTAATAGGAAAGAAAACAGAAAAGTAAAGTTCCTATTGCAAGTAACATAAAAAAAAAAGGCCCCATGGTACTTTGAGTGCAGTGGTAAACAGAAGGTAATGCCTCTCCTTTAATGTCATTTTCACTGATAAAATCATTATTTCTGGTGTTGAACCATTTGGAGAACCAAGGATTTTATTGATAATAGCTCTGTTTTGGGATCTTCAAAAGATATGACTGTTGCAATTGTAGGAGTCAAGAAGTTGCCAGGCTGGATCCCAGAGACTACGGCCAGGATATGGGTCCTGGGATGTTGTTTGGAGTAAATGTCAGTCCTAAGCTTTTTGAATTTAGGACCCAGTGCTAGCTCAGTCTGAGTATGAGGAAATGTATTGGTCAAAGTGGTGTGAGTGGTTTGATGTGCCTAATATACTACTCCTTTCTGTCCCTCTCTGTGTCTTGCTCTTTTAGCCAGTATAAAATATTCTGTTCTCATAGTCACTTTTTTCAATAATAAGAATAATATTTGATTTCTTTTCAGGAGATTAGTATGGGTATTAAAATTAATCATGTTACTGGGCATGTTAATATAATTTACCTTGAAACTAATATACTCATTGGCATATTCTTCCCATGTATTTGTATTCCTAACTTCTAGACAGCATATAGTAGAGCCCACCAGAATGGAATGCCTGGAAAATAGTAGTTGTTTAATGTCTGCTTTTTGATGGCTTGGTTATTGTTTTGTTCTCTTCACTTTCCATGAGTTCACATAATAAAACCCATATTTTCCTTAAGTTTTCATATTTATTGCTTAATCATGTTCAATTATTCTTATAGACCACAGCTGGTGAAGCACTTAGACTAGTGCTTGACTTGAAGAATATGTTTAAAAATTATTTGTTGACTTGTCTAGAGTCTGCAGTTGAGTTGAGTCCTCATTCAGAAAACTATATTTATAGTGTTTCCATATAGGTAATTTACTTTTCATTTTTTATTTAATTAATCAATTTAGAATATTTTTTCATGGTTACATGATTCATGTTCTCTCCCTCCCCTCCTCCTTCCCTCCTCTTGGAATCAACAAGCGATTACACTGGGTTTTACATGTATTATTCTCCAAAACGTATTTCTGTTTTATTAATAACTGCAATAGAGTGACCATTTTGAGTCTAGATTCCCCAATCACATCCCTATTGAATCATATGATCAATCATATGTTTTTCTTCTGTGTTTCTACTCCCACAGTTCTTTCTCTAAGTATGAATAGTATTCTTTCTCATAAGTCCCTCAGAATTATCCTGGATCATTGCATTGCTGCTAGTAGAGTAGTCCATTATGTTTGATTGTGCCACAGTGTAGCCATCTCTATGTACATGTTCTCATGGTTCTACTCCTTTAGCTCTGCATCAATTCCTGGAGGTCTTCCCTGTTCATGTGGAATTCCTCCAATTCATTATTCCTTTCAGCAAAATAGTATTCTATCACCAACAGATACCACAATTTGTTCAACCATTCCCCCAATCAAAGGGCATCTCCTCATTTTCCAATTATTTTTGCCACCACAAAGAGTGTGGCTATAAATATTTTTGTACAAGTATTTTCCTTATTATCTTTTTGGGGGTACAAACTTAGCAGTGGTATGGCTGGATCAAAGGGCAGGCAGTCTTTCAAAGCCCTTTTGGCATAATTACAAATTGTCTTTCAGATTAGCTGGATCAATTCACAACTCCACCAGTAGTGCATGAGAGAGAGAGAGAGAGAGAGAGAGAGAGAGAGAGAGAGAG
>NW_025383609.1:0-5135 GCF_016433145.1 Gracilinanus agilis
TTTCTTTCTCTCCTCTCCACTCTTTGCCCCTTCCCACCCCCTCCCTTTCTCTCATTCTCTCTCCCCCTTTTCCTCAACACTCCCTTGCCTCACTGATAGGTACAAGTCAACTAGCTCAATGATGCTGCACAGAAGTCACTCAGGTGATGCTGACAGGCACCCGAAATCCATCATTTTAATTCTGAGCATTTCCACCTTTTGTAATAAGTTGAGTTGCCTTAGTGCTGATTTATAGTCCATTTTTTATTACAGATGTTTCCCAGTTATTCTAAACTCTCCTTGCTTGTCTTGGGGTTTTCCTTTTTTTTTTTTTTTTAAAATAACCCCTTACCTTCCATCTTAGAATCAATACTTTGTATTGCCTCTAAGGCAGAAGAATGTTTGTAAAGCCTGGGCAATCAGGGTTAAGTGACTTGTCTAGGGTAACCCAGCTAGGAAGTGTCTGAGGCCAGATTTGAACCCAGGACCTCCTGTTTCTAAGCCTGGCTTTCAATCCACTGAGTCACCCATATGCCCCTTGGGGTTTTCTTTTGCATCAGTCTCCATCCCCCTGCTCCTTCATGTCATATTAGTGGCAGACTTCTGCTGTGGAACAGTGACTCAAGTTTCCCATTTCATGGCCCACCCATGTGTTAGGATCCTTATGCTTCACAAAAATCCTTTCCATGAAGACTTCTACTCCTCCTTCCACCCCAGACTTAGCTTATAGGTGAGGGTCTATCTTTACACAGAAAGAGACCTTCATAGTGAGAACAACAGAGGCTGGGGGGTAAAAGGCTTGAAAAGCAAAAGGAAGGCTATCTCATCCTAGCAGCATCAGCAAATTTATTTTGGGTACCATTAAATGACTTTTAGGAACAATGAAACTGTGGTCTCAGGGTCTCTTCTGGGGCTCTCCCTTAGAGTCCATCACTAGTTTGAGAAATTGCTACTGGGAGGAAGGTAGGTCAGAGGATCCAAAGATTGATCTAGGCCATCTAGTCTAACCTACTCCCTTTTATAGAAAAGGAAACTGAGGTCCCAGGATAAATGACTTGCCTAAGGCCAACCAGATGATAAGTGAGATGATTGAATTATTCAATAAAGGCTTGATCATTCTGCTAAGGAATACTTACTCCAAGAGATTAATGGTGTCCATTAGGAAGACCCAACCCCTAGGCCCCACTCTTCCCCCAACCATTTAAGTCCATAGAGAATATTATAGTATTGCTTGGGCTAGAGGATAAAGGACAGAAATAAATCAATCTGTGGAGGATGAAAATGAACTTATATTGGATCAAGTGAGATTTAGATTAGATATTGGGAAGTATTCTGACTCGAAGAACTATAAAGCACCAAAAAAGAGGAGGCCAAGAGAAGGCATTGTCTTTCTTCTTCTAGGAAAAGTTCAGGAGAATCCCCTTTCTGAGACAATTTAATGTAGTTCTTTTTTTTTTCTTTTTTGTATTTTTTTTAAACCCTTAACTTCTGTGTATTGGCTCCAAGGCAGAAGAATATAAGGGTGGGCAATGGGGGTCAAGGGACTTGCCCAGGGTCACACAGCTGGGAAGTGTCTGAGGTCAAATTTGAACCCAGGTCCTCCCGTCTCTAGGCTTGATTCTCAATCCACTGAGCTACCCAGCTGCCCCAATTTAATGTAGTTCTGTTGATTTTCAGAGAGTTGCATGACTGAGACATCCTTTCCTACCCTTGCCAAAGAGTCTCCAGTTCTACTTACATGCCACCTGTACTTCCGTTTGCCGTTGCAGCAGGGCACCCATCCGGTTGCGTACAATGCAGCGGTAGAACCCAGCATGGGTACGGTCCAGGCTGGTGATCATGTACCTTCGGGAAAGGAGACAAGGAGAGAGTCAGATGGCTTCGGATACTGTCAGAAAAGCTGAGGTCCGCTCATGAGGACCCCTGAGAGTGAGACATCAACTCAACAAACATCTCCTAAGTGCCGACTATGTGCAAGGCACTGAAGTGACACCAGGAGGGCACTTTGCTTTTCTCTGGCCGTTGCGCGGGGTCTCGTTCCTCCTGGTGAGAGAACGCGGGCTGGGACAGAAGAGATTTCCCTATCCTCCCCCAAATGACAATTAAGCATTCATCCGGTAGTCTAGAGGATGAGCTATACTGTGTGAAAAGGAGTAGTAGCCCTTTGGCCTCTGGAAGCTCTGCCCAGTGGTCTGACATCCCGGACATCCGTCTGGTGTGTTGGGTGCATGTTGTCCTGCCTTACCTATCATTTATCCGGCAAAGAAAGGAGAGGATGCCTTTCAGCTGCCAGGCAGAAGAGCGCTCAGTAAATATTAATTGATGATGTGAAGTGACAAGAGAAGTATTTGAATATTTCTCAAAATGCTTTGCATCCTTAGAACTCGGGCAAATCTGTGGTGGATTTGTGTGAATGCAGAGAGAATCTTTTGAACAATATTTGCTCGCTTTTCCCCTTGTGACTAGTTTCAGATCAGGGAAGATCCCTTAGGAGAGAGCTCCTGAGAAAGCTTATGTCACCAAAGGGGTAGTAGAGATTCCCTTTAGACCAGCAATTGAAGAATTGACGGAGGCGGCTTGAGAGCCAAGCCCAGAAATGGGAGATCCTGGTTCAAATCTGGCCTCAGACACTTCCTAGCTGTGTGACTCTAAGGCAAGTTACTTAACCTCCATTGCTTAGCTCTCCATTGCTTAGTTCTGTCTTGGAACCAATACATTGTACTGATTCCAAGATGGAAGGTAAGGGTTTTTAAAAAAAATTAGAATTTGCATGTAGTGGGCTCCTACTACTAAGAAGGACTGTTGGGGGCAGCTGGATAGTTCAGTGGATTGAGAGCCAGGCCTAGAGATGGCCTCAGACACTTCTCAGCTGTGTGGCCCTGGGCAAGTCACTTGACCCCCATTGCCTCCCCTTACCACTCTTCTGCCTTGGAGCCAATACACAGTATTGACTCCAAGATGGGAAGGTAAGGGTTTAAAAAAAAAAAAAAAAAAAGAAAAGAAGGACTATTATCTGTCATTTGGAGCAGGGTAGGATAAACTCTGATCGAGTCCAAACTTCTGATTTTTCAGATGAGGAAACTGAAGCTTAGAGAGGGAAAGGGACTTGGCCAAGGTCACACAGTGAATTATAATTTGGACTTAAACCAAATCTCTTGACTCTTAACCCTTTTCACTGCTTTTCTCTAAGAGGCAATCATTCAGCCAAGGCTGCTTCTTAGATTCTCTGTGGGTGAATGCTCTTGCCCAGCCAGGAGAGGCTGCTAGTGCCCCTTATCTCTGCCTTCCGTTCCAGCCCTATCTCTTCTCCGCTCCCATGCACAGAAGTGATGACCAGAAGATAGACAAGAGGCTTGGGCTTATTTAAAATCTCCACTTTTCTCCTCTGACCGAGCAGCTCTATCCCTAGGCCTTTTCATAAAGGGCTCGGTGCCGTCCCTTCCCTGGCAGCCTTCCCTGGGAAGGAACTTGCCAAGAGACGTATAGCTTCTTAGAGTGGAGGTGCCATGGTGACTGTGTTTGGGAAACGGCCTGGTGCTGCTAACGGGATGTGGAGAGAGGGTGTGGGTGGAAATACTCTAATACTTGACTCTGAATCAAGTTGTAAAAAGTGCCAAGAGCTTAGAGAATCTGGGTTGATGCTGTTGATATATAGCCCTAATGAAATTTTAATAGAAACGTATTTGCTAGGAAGAATCAACCTCTATACTGCCGATAAGATGGAAAACTCCAAGCCCCTTACCAGAAGCCAGAAACAATGGTGACACCTGCTCCCCTGACCCGGCTTCCCTTTCTTCCTTCACTCATCATGGCCGTAGGGGGAAATGGCACTTTGATCTCCCCATCTCCATGCTGGGAAGGTGAAGACTATCATCTGCTTTGTCTGGCCTGGAAGGGCCATCTTTTCTCTCTCTTCCACTCAGCATCATAGATTTAAAGCTGGAAGGTAGCGCAGAGGCAATCTAGTCCAAAGCCCTCATTTTAGAGAGGGGAAAACTCAGACCAACCAAGTTTAAGTAGACCTGGTCACACAGGTCACAAGCAGCAGAGCTGGGATATGAACCTCGGAGTCCAAATCCAGCATTCTTTCTATTGGCAAATCCAGTCCTCTTTCCACTGGGTCAGACGTTCTCTCAAACATCTTCCTCCCAGTCTCCCTTCTCCAAGTTTCTCTCATTCTGAGCCCCATTTCTCTTTCCTTCATGTTCCCTCTGCCTCTGAGGCCTATTTCTGGTCTGGTAGACAAGATTATTTAAAGTAACAGGTTCCACCCACTACCTTCCTCACTAAAGCAAATTCTCTGGATTCAACCCAAAGTGCAATTCTCCCCTCCCCCCAGTTTCCAGAGGGTGGGGAAGAAACATTTGGCCAACATGGCAGTTTGCAAATATAAATTACCATATGCATGCCAAGTAACAAAAATAATAATCCTGATTATACTTAAAAGGCTCCTTGCTAGGTCAAAGGGGGCACACTTAGCCCAGAATCTTGCTCAGCTTGACTAAGAATGGGAATTTCATTTCTGGCAAAGAGCCTCGGGTTTATGGGAGGTTTGCTAGTTGGTGCATGGGATAGAGTACCAGGTCTGGCATCAGGAAGACCTGAGTTCAAATACAGTCTTAGACACTTGGGTAGCTGCGAAGCTCTGGGAAAGTCACTTAATTTCTGTACTTTATAAAATGGGGATAATAATTGCATCTACTTTTCAGAGTTGTGAGAATCAAATGAGATAATAATTGTAAAATGCTTAGCATCGTGCCTGGCATATAACATAGTAAGTGCCATATAAATGTTAGCTATTATTATATTGCTATTATGAAGTCCAGGCTCCGGACCAGGACTCTTAATATTTTCCTCCAGAGGCAGAGGAATGAATGAAATGACCTTGGAGGGGTGTCATGCTTAATGACACTAATCTCCACTCAGGAGATTCTCTAACTGAGGATCAGCAGGACATATAGCTCAGAGTTAGGGCTGGGTAGATCCTAAGGAATTCAGTTTGAGAAAAGAGGATCTGTGGGGACCAAAATGGAGAGGAGAGGACAGGACGGACGCGTATGAAATTCCTCTTTTTAGTGGTTATTCCAGGTATGTCCACGTTCAGAGCATAGCTCATGCCTCTTTACTGTATATATATATATATATATATATATATA
>NW_025383610.1:0-2737 GCF_016433145.1 Gracilinanus agilis
CTCTCTCTCTCTCTCTCTCTCTCTCTCTCTCTTCTTTTCCCCCATTTTCTCTCCCTCTCCCCCTCTCCATATATATGTTATGTATTACATGGCTCTGAAAATTTGATATATTTTAGGAGGCTCTTTTTAATCTCTAATTTGCATGGTGACATTCTAATAAACCAAAGCCAGTCCTCCAGGCACAGCTCATAAGCATCTGAAGCCCTCACTATTTTTTCCCCATCAGCTTTTCCCCTCCTAACACTCTTCCCTCCATACACATATTCTCCCTCCTCTCCATCCCCCACTCTTAACCCAAGTCAAAAATAAAAAGCCTTGGGGAACGATGAGCTTTTTCACTGCCTTTTTTTTTTTTCCCAGGGACAACCAAGCCCTCACTCAGAGTCTTGCCAGCAGCTTCCAGTAAATATTTGGCCATATACAAAGTACTCTCCTTTATCCACAACAAGCAGGTCAAGGTCCAGATTCCTTTGAAAACTGAAGGGAGTTTTGAGGGAAGAAATCAGTGCTGTTTGTTTTCCTTGAGCTTAAAAAGAAAACACAAAACACTCGCTTGGCCAACTGGCAGCTTTGTAGGGCACGATTGTCTCTTTCTCAGGGCTGTAGTCATTTTCTTCTTGGCTGGCCTCTTGTTACTTGGGAATGTCCTAGGGCTGCTTGATGATGGCAGATCACGGCTCTGATGTCAGGGAGAGAGGCCAGCTGTGAGGATGTGTATGGTGGCTCGGCGATTCCAAGACTAGACTGACTCCCTAGGGTGCTCCTCACTGCTCTCTGTGGGTCAGTAACTCTCCTCGATTTGTGAGGATGTGACCGTGCTGGCCTCATCATCCCTCTTCTTTCCAACACCCCCCCAAAAAAGTATTATCCTATATTACATTACATTATGCTATTATGTTATATATTTCTTAACTTTAGAGAAACCCTCAAGTCAAAGATAATTAATTGGGTTTTTCCAAAATAGTTGAGCTCGTTGGTTTCTTAAGGTATTGACCGATTTTGAATTCTGGTAGTCACAGGATCATAAATTTAGAAGGTGCTACCCCCATGACCACCACCATTTTAAAGGGTGAGATTTGAACTTGAATCCTCTGGCTCTTTCCATTGTACCACAATGCCTCACAAGAACAAACTTTGATCCTTGACTCTATCTTGGAGAGAAATCATTTTACTCTCTTTGGAGTATAGTTTCCTCACCTAAAACATTCACGAGGGTGGATGAAATGATCATTAAAGGCAGCAGAACATAGCTTCGAGTTGAGAAGATCTGGCTTTGAATCCTACCTTAGAAAGGGGAATATTGACGTTTTTAAGAGCTCGTTCACATTTAGCTTTTTAATTTGTTGTTGTTCGATCATGTCTGACTCTTAAAGATGCATTTTGGAGTTTTCTTGGCAAAGTTACTAGGATGGTTTGCTGTTTCCTCTTTCAGTCGATTTCATAGATGAGGAACTGAGACAGAGAGGGTTAAGTGACTTGCCTAGGATCATACGGCTAGGAAATATCTGGGGCTGGATTTTGAACTCACTAAGATGAGTTTTCCTGATTCCAAGCCCAGTGCTTTATCCACTGTGCCACCCAGTTGCCCTAACTTTCTGTCCTTCTAGACTAATAGAAAAGTCTCCAGCTTGGCAATCAGGGTTCTGTCTACCTTTGTCTTGCGACTCTGGGCAAGTCCTCTAATCTCATTGCGTCTGCTACCAAGAAGTTTCTTCAGAATTTAATAATGTTAGTGAAAGCAGAGGAAATGAAATTAAGGATTTCCTTTTACTCTCAGTACTTCCAGAGGCCATTAGGCTTGCTGTCAGGAAAATCTTCCTAATAATTGGAACTCTCCCAAATGGACAAAAAAGCTGCCCAGGAAGGTCATGGGAAAGCTCCCTCTTGATGGAGATCTCCAAGCAGAGGAAACACAGCTACTTTTTTTTTTTTTTCAAACCATTACCTTCCATCTTAGTTCTAAGGTAGAAGGATGGTAAGGGCTGGGTAGTGGGGGGTAAGTGACTTGTCCAGGGTCACTTGGCTCAGAAGTGTCTAAGGCCAGATTGGAACCCAGGACACCCTGTCTCTAGGCTTGGCTGTCAATCCACTAAGCTCTCTCCCTAGCACGAGTACTTGTTGAATGTGTTGTAAAGGGGATTCTTTCAGATATGGGCTGAACCATGTGGATTCTTGGGGCCTCTTGCAATTCTGAGGTCCTTTCATTCTGTTGCTGTGTTTTTTAGGATTTTCTTAAGACAATTAGAATCATGGGGGTTGGTAATAATCCAACCCAGGATTAATAAACAGCATGAACCACACTGAAAACACACTGGATTTAGAGACAAATGGCCTTACTTTAAATCCTGCCTCTACATGTACAATGTATGACCTTGGGTAAGTCACTTTATCTCTGGGAGGGCTCAGTTTCCTCCTCTCAAAAATGTGGGGGTTTAACTAGGTTAACAACTTCTGAAGCCCCTTCCCTACCCACTTCTATTCTAGTTTGTGATTTTGTCCATTAAAAGTAGGGTTAGAGGGGGCAGCTGAGTAGCTCAGTGGATTGAGAGCCAGGCCTAGAGACGGGAAGTCCTAGGTTCAAGTCTGGCCTCAGTCACTTCCCAGCTGTGTGACCCTGGGCAAGTCACTTGATCCCTATTGCCTACCCTTACCACTCTTCTGCCTTGGAGCCAATACATAGTATTGACTCCAAGACGGAAGGAAGGAAGGAAGGAAGGAAGGAAGGAAGGAAGGAAGG
>NW_025383611.1:0-2672 GCF_016433145.1 Gracilinanus agilis
GGGTGAAGGGGAAAATAGGAGCATGAAACATGTAATCATGTTAAAAATGATTATTAATAAATGTTAAAAATAAATAAATAAATAAATAAATAAATAAATAAATAAATTTAAAAAAAAATGAATATTAATAAATGTTAAAAAAATGTGTAGTTTGGTTAAGAGAATAGATTATTTATTATCCATCCCTCAAGTAATATTAATACAAAAATATCTATTTGTCATAGGTAGTATCCTCCTTTAAGAATTGTATAACACTGTTTTTTAAAATAAATACACAGTAACTTGCTACTCATTTTATATTGTAGAAAGGAAGTAAGAAGCTGTTTTGCACACTTCTTTTTTTGCCTCATTTTTAAGTAAATATCTTTCACATTAAGATGTGATTTGAATCAACATTTTGAGTTTATGAGTTCATTAGGACATTTTTTTAGCATCAAAATATGCTAACTCCTTAGCCAATAGGGGATGTTTTTTGTAAGAATTTGTTACTCCTACATTTGTTTTTACTTAAGTGGAACTTGTTTGTCACCTATCCAAATTTTGTTGTTTTGATGGTTGAACAGTTTAAGTTGTATCTTTCAAAAACTGCAGTTAAAATTTTTTTTTGACCAGTGATAATTATAGAATAGACTTTTAACATGTTTGAGAAAGGCTGTCCAATAAGTATGTCAGGAGCAAGAGAATTTTGAATGAAAAACTTGGTCATATAGAGAAATGCAATATTTATATTTAAATTAAATGATTATTTCAAGTCTATTAAAGGAACTAATTTTAGTGGTTTTCACATTCTAAATATATGAATATGATAGCATTTTAAATGCTGACTTCTGAGTCACATTGCACATTGCAAAAACGGTCAGAAGTTGTCTTTAGATTTAGAACTTCATTCTTCCTTCCAAAAAGACAGTATAGTATTCCTAAAGGAAAAAGAGAAAGAATTTTATTGGCAACCAATGGAGACTGCTAATTTTATCATCATCACTAGCTTCCTTACCTGTTTTGTTGTCAAGAGATCTATTTTAGGACCAACGACTCTGAAATTAGCAAAGAGGAAATTCTATAGTGAGTCTTCAACCTTTTCTGTTGTTCTGTAGTTTTCTGAACTGAAAAAAAAATTGTGATTATTTTAATAGAGATGTGTCCCATGAGTTGTTGGAGAGTAGTCTTACTCTGGCTACCTCCAAAATTGGGGCTAACAAGAGTGTTTTAAGGATAGTGACATTCAGCCCTAGATAAACAAGAGTGCTTAAGAAGGATAACATTAGGGGGCAGCTGGGTAGCTCAGTGGATTGAGAGTCAGGCCTAGAGATGGGAGGTCCTGGGTTCAAATCTGGCCTCAGACACTTCCCAGCTGTGTGATCCTGGGCAAGTCACTTGACTCCCATTGCCCACCCTTACCACTCTTCCACCAAGGAGCCAATACACAAAAGTTAAGGGTTTAAAAACCAAAAACAAAAAAACAACAACAAAAATAAGAAGGGTGACATTAAGACCTAGATAAACAGTTATTACCATCCTGCTTCCACTATACGATATATGTGTGTACAAGTATATATATGTACTGGTATGCAAATTACTTAGGATAAGCAATAAATTTGATATGGTTTGATTTTGTGATAACAAGTCTTTCATGTGTGATTCTCCTGGGATGTAAGTCTAATCATCAAGTTCACACTCCATGAAACTCTTCTAACTTTGGATGATTATCTACTTTTATGTCTGTCTGAAGTATGTGCTTCTCTTTCCTTTACCTGTGTCTCTCTTGTGGGCAAGGTAGTTCTGGGGAAGGACAGGAAAAAAATCACCTTCTACATTCCAAGAGGCAAAAACCTCAGTTTTCCCCCTTGCTTTGCATGTCTCCAACTTGTAATTAATGTCTATCCCCAGTTTAAGTTCTTCAAGGAAAGTCAGAATCATGTTTTGTTCCTTCAGTATCATAATTTCCTTTTGACTCTATCATAAAGAAGTATTCACATTTCATAAAAGGATTTTGGATTTTAACACCTTGTAAATAAATACATTAGACCTTGTAATCTGTCTTTACATCCTTTGAAAACATTTCCCAAGGAGATATACTCTATATGCCTTTCTACCTGTTTTACTTAAACACACACATAGATCTCTACCTCTTGGAATTCTTCCCCTGTCAATCCCTTCACAAAGCCTTACCTGATCTCCTAAGTATGTGATCTTATTCTCTTCCAAAACAATACCCTCGTTAGACTTTTATGTTTTCATCATAGAAAATTTTACGAATTCTGAAATCCTATTCTGATGCTTTTCAGGTTGAAATAATGCTTGCCCTGTGTCTTAAAGGTTAATATTAGCAGAAAGTTCTCACAGGAAGTAAGCCCTATTGTTCAAGGACCTACCTAAGTTAGGAGAGTCAAATTACCAGAAAGTTAGTTAATCACCAGGTAGTGATATTTTGTTTTGGTTTTTTGGCCATGGCAACTCATGAAGACTTTGTAACTACAAAATTCTAAAGCTTTGAATTATTGAAGCAAGTTGCCTAACAATTTCTTACATTCTCTAATAGATGTAACAATAATTAAAGAGGCCAGTCAGTAGAGGATGTTTGATAGAAGGGAAAGAGAGAGAGAGAGAGAGAGAGAGAGAGAGAGAGAGAGAGAGAGAGAGAGAGAGAGAGAGAGAGAGAGAGAGTCTATGTT
>NW_025383612.1:0-7084 GCF_016433145.1 Gracilinanus agilis
GAGAGAGAGAGAGAGAGACAGGCAGAGGAAGACAAAGAGATAGAGACAGATATATAGACATATGTGTATATATATAGCCCTTGTCCTCAAGGAGCTCACAAAATAATGTGATAAACAAGTATGAAAATAACTAGTTACATGTAAAGCATTTGAAAAATAGATGGATTATCTTAGAGCAGCTTAAAGTCTAGGTGGAGAGACAAGGGACTGTCTGATAAGAATATAAAACTGCCTTAGTAAGATTGCTTCTGGAGTATTTAACTCATTTAGAAAGAACCATATCCAACCTGGACCATGTCCAACCATGATGGACTTAAAACCATGGCATATGCAGATTATCTGAAGATCTGGGAATGTATAGCACGGGGATGAGGGAGAGAAACTGGGGGGATCATCACTGAAAGGGACTTTAGAGATCATTTGGTCTAAGCTCTTAACCAATGCCAAAGTCTCATATATAACATTCCTGAAAGGTAGTCATCCAGCCACTGCTTAAACAGTGATGAGGCAGCTCATTCCATTTATTTAACTGCTCTAAATGTTCAGGAAATGCTTGCACTGAGCCAAATTTGGCCTCATGAAAATTCCTACTAACTGATCCTTGTTTCTGACCTCTGGGGCCAAGTGAAATAAATCTAATTCCTTTTCTATAGGACAGTCCTTCAAATATTTGAAGAACAATGATCATGTGCTCTCTGTGACTTTTCTATTCCAGGTGAAATGGCCTTAGTTTCTCCTTCTGAATGATTGTGAGTCCCCTCAACCCACTTTTTATAAGACTGCAGAATCTCTAAAGTAGCTCAATTGTAGGTTCCCTGTCCCTGAAGGGAAGTCTTTTATTTAATTTTTTTAAATTTATTACATTTTAAAATTATTTTTTAAAATGTTATTTATTTATTTAGAATATTTTCCCATGGTTACATGATTCATATTCTTTCTCTCCCTTCTTTCCTTTCCCCAAGGGAGGTCTTTTAGCAGAGGTTGGAAAACCATTTGTCAGCAATGACATAAAAGGGATACCTGTTCAATAATGAGTAGATGGCTTCTAAAGTTCCTTCAGTTTGGAAGACCTGGTTCAAATCCAGTCTGTGGGCTTACTGAATATGGTCCCAAAGACTTGGACTCAATGTATATTTCTGCTAGCTTGATGGCAAGATAAAATATGACTGAGTTCCTGAACAAATGACTATAAACATCAAAAATAAATAGTAAAGCTTGAGTGAAAAAGATTCAACTAAATATAAGGAAGACTGGTTTAGATAGCAGTGCATGCCAAAAAAAATTGGTTATTCTAATATAGGGATAAGGGTTGGAACTATGATTTCATTAATATGGAGAACTTTTGGGAAAGGAAAGTCTGCCTATTAATGTGGATCAGTATCCTTTCTTCAACTAACAGCCTTAAGGCAGTTGCCCAGGGCCACACAGCTAGAGCGAAGATGCCAATTTAGGTTTTCCTGACTTTCCTGACTTCAAGCCTAGGTCTCTACCTATGATATTGTATAAATGGAGATTTTGAACCTTGAACTGCATCCCCCATAAGTCTCTTAGTATCTCCCAAAATTCCCTTTAATCTCTCCTGCTCCCCACGTTTGCGTGGTCACATTATTGTTTTATAAGTTCTGTAGCTCCTCCCTTTTCTCTTTTGCTCTTAGGAGCAGGCTGGTTAGTATCTTTTAGCTAGTATTTTTCTGTTAGTTTATTATGAATAAAATATATATAAATGTAATATTTGGTATTTTGCATATTATTTTTAATCTCTACAATACATATTGACATGCCGACTTTCTCAGATACTGAATGTAATATTATCTCTGCCCCATTGCCTTAGCCCTAATAGAATGTAAACTCTTTGAATTCTGGGGCTTTTTCATTCTTGTCCTTTAATCTCAGTTTTTTTTAGCACAGTGTGTAAGCATTTAGTAGGTGCTTAATAAATGCTTATGATATTAAATAGGAGAGGACTTATGGACCATATATTCCAATCCCCTGATTTTATTAGTGTATAACCTAAGATCTGGAAAAGATAAGAGTCTTGCCCATAGTCAATCCAACAAGCCACAGATTGAGTGAATGGGGAGATCTAGGACTAGAACTGTTGTCTCGAGATTCAGCTTTATTTTTTCTCTCCCTTACACACAACTTCATTGCCTTCCTGACTATACAGGAGAAGTAAATTCCTTTTATATCATTCCTTCCAGTCTTTGCTAAAGTTTCTTCCTTGAGGGATAGGAAACCCATGACTGAGAGGCTGCTTCTAGGATCCTGTGGTCTTAGAAAATAGATGTTGAGGGGAATCAGAACCACCCCAGATGAGACTCTCTTGAAGGAACCGAATGGAGTCATTTAGCCAGAGCAGAAAAGGCTTAGGGGCACATGATCATTGTTCTTCAAATATTGGAAGGACTATTATGTAGAGAAGAGGTTGGGTTTTCCTACTTGATTCTGGAAGTCAGAACCAATAATCAATTAGTGGGAAAGTTTAGAAGTTCAGCTTTGGTTCAGTACAAAAATTTCCTAGCTTTAATTTGTTGTTGTTGTTCAGTAGTTTTTCAGTCAGACCCCAGTTAGGGTTTTCTTTTAGTTCAGTCCCCAGTTAGGGTTTTCTTGGCAAAGATATTGATGTAGTTTGCCATTTCCTTCTCCAGCTCATTCTATAGATGAGGAACTGAGACAAACAGGGTTATGTGACTTATCCAATGTCTAGCTCATTATACTTAGCCTAATTTCTATGTAGTGTAGTTTGGGAAGAAAGCACTTTGAAAACTTAGAGAACTACATGAATGTGATTGAATGTGAGATATGATTCAGTTTAATTAGTGTACCAAATGGTGAAATTCTTTTGTAAAAGTGAGTGAGTCCCAAACAAGCTCAGGATATGCCTAGAGGAATAGACTCTAAAGCCTAGAGAGCATAAGACTGGTTAGTTGGGAGTGGAGGAAGTAGGAATCACCTATTTCCATCTGGTTCAAGTGTAATTGCAAGGAGAAACCTTGGGAGGAAATTCAAATCCTATCTTTTTTTTTTTTTTTTTTTTTTTTACATTTTTAAACCCTTAACTTCTGTGTATTGGCTCCTAGGTAGAAGAATGGTAAGGGTGAGTAAGGGGGTCAAGTGACTTGCCCAGGGTCACACAGCTGGGAAGTGTCTGAGGCCAGATTTGAACCTAGGACCAAATCCTATCTTCTATGCTAACTACATAAGAAATACCTTATATAAATTTCTTTGCAAGCTTTAAAGTGCTATATACCTCTCAACTATTATTATGGTTACTATTATTATTATTATTAGGTGAACCTATTCCTAGCTGGATAGCAAATTTTACTGGGTAATTGGCCCTTAAATTGTGCCCTATAATAGGGGCACAGAATCACAGGCAATGTTTTGTAGTGAAAAAAAAAATCCTGGAATTAGAGTACCTGTGTTTCAATCCAGGTTCTGCAAGATATTAACTCTGTGATCTCAGTTAAGTCACTTCACTTCTTGGTTCCTCAGTTTCCTTACCTGTAAAATAAGAGAATGAGACTAGATGACCCCTAGAGCCACGTCAGGCTCATAGTTCTATGATATTACATCATAGTTCTATGATGTTACAAAATTGAACTGCTTCTCTCAGCTGAAGATCTCCTCACAACTAGATCAAATGTCATTTCAATAAGATTGACCAGTCAACTTGACTGGGAAGGAAATCAAATAAACACAACAGAGGGGACAATGCCCTCTTTTCTCTAAATGAGTCCTTTCTACTTGGAACTGGAAAGCACTTATCTATATTGCTTCATCCCAGGACAACATGATTTGTTGGTTCTTCTTGGCTTTTCTGAGGGACAGTAAATCTTATCTTTTCTAAACCAGAGGTAGTTATATTTTTTTCTCCTATTGTTTTTCCTTTGTAACTTCAAAGGATGACTCTTACAGATTCTGTTGAGAAAGGTCACCTTATTTGCGTTCTGCTATGCTACTCAATTTCTTTTCCAGTCTTCAATGTGGTGTTGAGAGCATGGTGGGATTTATTTTATGAATTGTCACAGTGTGGGCCATACAAATCCTTCAAATGATGGGGGTCCAGGAACAGGCAGGCCATTTGCTTTACTTAATGTCACTAATAAATTGCCTTAAAAAACTGACATGACTGTAGAAAACTGACACGAGAAATATTTGCTCTCTTTTCTATGTTGCCCCTCGGGCTTGTAGGATTTGGAGCAGGGAAGGACCTTGGCAATGATCAGATGAAGAATCTAAGGTCTGTAGAGGTTGTAATTTAACCCAAGCTCACAAAAATATTAAATAGCAAAGTCATGATTCAAAACTAGTTCCTCTGAGTGCAAAGTCATTGCCTTGTCCTTGTCTTATTCTTTGAAAGGATTCCCCATGTGATGTTGGGATGCAGTATGAAGAGCTAACTTGGACATACAATAAGCTTTTAGTTTTTTAAATGCTTGATGATGGTCCTAAATACCAGACCAAAAAAGTGCCAACCAGGTATTTCAGTTGATTGCCAAGCCTAATAGCCTTTTTTTCAGCTCTTTTTGTCCTTGACCTTTCTGCAACTTCTGAGAGAAAGCCAATCATCCTTTTCTTTCTGGCATTCTCAGCTGGTAAATGTTTAACAACTAGCACTCTGAGAAAAATGCATTCAAGACACTTTTGAGTTTAATCTACTTAATTAACATGTTCTCAATTATTTTATTATGTCTAGACAATAAAGACCCCCCAAATGAGTCAAGTATTGATTTGTAGCATTTGCTGATTTCCAAGGTCTAAATGCTCACATAGAAAATGTAACAATTGACTCTCACCAACCTCCTAGAACTGACTATAATATATACTTCTGACTTTGACTGAAATTAGAAAGTATGGAAGAGAGGTGTGAATGGCCAAAGGAAAAATATGAAGAATTCTTTTGGGGGTAAGCTGAATTTGAGATGATACATTTCAAAATGGTCAAATGGTAGTTGGTGACATTAGAATTGAGCTCAGGAGAAAGACTAGAGCTGAATATATATATATGAGAGTCATCTGTATAGAGATCTTAATTAATTGAGACATTGGAAGCTGATGAATTCACAAGATGGGAGTGGTCAGAGGATCATGTATTTATATATTTAGAGGAGTAAAGGATTTTAGAGGTCATCTGGTCTATTACCCTAATTTTACAGTTGAGGGATTGAGGTCCAGAGTCACACAGCTACTAAGTGAATGAGGTGAGATTTGAATCTAGGACTTCCTGATGATCATTTTAGAACTTTATCTACTATACCATCCTGCCTCTCAAGAGAAGAGCCCAATATTCTGCCTCTATCTATCCAAATAGAATACTTTCCCTGTCTCAAAATCTAGATGTTGTCTTTCACTTTTCACTTCACAGCTTTTCAGTCCTTATCCAATTAGTTAACAAATCTTGTCTTCAACTTCTCTTTTATAGGCTCCCTTCTCTCTTATGACAGTACAACCACTTTGGTGCAGGCCATCATCATCTCATGCCTGGATTATTGCATTAGCTATTTACCTGGCCTCTCCCCACTTGAGTCCATACTCACCTTAGCTGTCAAAGTGCAAGCTTGACCATGTTACCTCCTCCTTGCCCTCCTCTTTCTCACTCAATCAACTCCATTGACTCCCTCTCATCTTCAGAATCAAATATAAAATTCTATTTTAGGCACCCAAAGCATTCATAATCTGGCCCCTCTTACTTTGCTAGTAATCTTACAATTTATTTCCTCTCCTCATTCCCATATTCTTTGACCCAGTAACACTGACTTCCCAACTCTGGGCAATTTCACTGGCTATCTCTCAAGCTTATGATTCTCTTCCTCCTCTTCTCATCTCTTGGCTTCCTTCAAGTCTCAGCTAATGTCCTACCTTATGTAAGAAACCTTTCCCAGCCCTTCTTAATCTTAATGCTTACCTTCTGATGATTATCTCTGACTTATCCTATATAAATTTTATTTATACATAATTGTTGGCATATTGTCCTCCCTATTAGAATGTGAGCTCCTTGAAAACAGAGAATCTAGTTTTCCTTTCCTTGTATCTCCAGTGCTTAACATAGTACTGGACTAATATATAATTGGCACTTAATAAACATGAATTGAATGACAGAGTATCCCAAAAGTCTTGATGCAACTCTGAGCTTTAAAAAGAGCTTAGAACCATATTAAGGATTTTGGAACATCCTCTATATATTTATGTAAAAAAGCAAATATACTATTAACTCCCTCTGTCTCTGTCTCTGTCTCTATATCTCTTTCTCTCCCTCTCCCTCCTTCTCTCCTTGTCTTTCTCTCTCCTTCCCTTTGTCTCTCTCTCTTTCTCTCTTTTTCTCTCTCCCTCTCTCTCCCTCTCTCTGACTGTCTCTCTCTCCTCTTCTCCCTCTCTCCCTCCCTCTTTTCCTCCTTTTTTCTTTCTCTCTCTCCTCTCTCTTGCCCCTTTCCTTCTCTCCATACATATGTATATAGATTAGATATACACACATACAAACATATAAATGTGTTGTATAAATGTAGATTTTGAGCCTTGGACTTCATCCCCCATAAGCCCTTAGTTTTCCCAAAATTCCCTTTAATCTCTCTTGCGTCTTTATGTTTGCATGATCATGTTATTGTTTTATAGTTGGCTGTAACTCCTAGCTCACTCTCTTTGGTTCTTGAGAGCAAGCTGGTAAGTACCAATTAGTTAATCTCTTTTGTTAGTTTATTATTAATAAAATATTTAGAAATGTAACATTTTGCATTTTGCATATTAATTTTAATCTCCACAGTGTATGCATGCACACACACATACTATACATGCACATATATACTCACACAGATACATGGCTATATAAATCTATATATACATATAGATATTTCAAGTTTATATATTTATACACGATAGTACCATAGTATACTATAGTGTATAGATAGTTATAGATAATAAAGACTGTATAGTTAGAATGCATAGTTAGAGAATTTTGTACCTTGGACTC
Source organism: Gracilinanus agilis (assembly GCF_016433145.1). Lineage (NCBI taxonomy): Eukaryota > Metazoa > Chordata > Mammalia > Didelphimorphia > Didelphidae > Gracilinanus > Gracilinanus agilis. Next base: position 6,968 of record NW_025383612.1, read on the forward strand.
TGTTTCCCAGAATTCTTTCCTCATCCCCAAATTCCTTTTCCCTTTTCGTTTACATGCATCTTTACATTGTTATATATATATTATGTAATATATATTATATTGTATAATATAAATATT
>NW_025383613.1:0-3159 GCF_016433145.1 Gracilinanus agilis
TATATATATAGTCTAATTGGATTTCACTTTCATTATTTGGCAAAAATAAATCTTATTAATGGCACATATATACACACATACATCTTGAATAGACATTACAAATGGATCAGGTAGCTAGGTCCAGGGCTAAATGAGAAGAAAAGGTGTGCAAGATTATCATTTGGAAATTGCAGCTATTTTGATGACTAACAATTTCTCCTTGAGGCAAAAGATTAGTCATTAACATCAATAGGTTTACCATCACATGAAGTAGCTGTGACTTATATATTATCATTACAGTATTAGAGAAATTCATGTTTCTGTCATATTTGACAGATCTACCAGATACTATAATTTCTATAATAATTTTCTGAGTTTTTGAGGAAAAAAAAACACACTGAATTCCACTGTACTTAGTAGCAGATTCAAAATCATTTTCCATTAAGTTAGAGCATTAGGAGAAAAGAGAATCTGGACAGGAAGGAAAGAGAGGTGGTACAGGGAAAGGCAACATAGTTCCTAAATTCATTGTTATTGTAACTAGTAAAGTTAGTTTCTATAAAATGTTTGTGCCAGATTTTCTGAGGTTTGTAGAGATCACTTGTAGTATCCATCTAATTTTAGACTAGAGATTCTTTATGGATCTTTAAGACAGCCACAGATAATTTTGAGAGGGTCCACAGACTTAGATGGAAGAAGAATATATCTTGATTTTCACTGACTTCCAACTGAAACTTAGCATTTCTTTTTATTATTTATTTTTCACAGTTTATGATCATAAAATTTATTAACAGTTTGAAGTAGCATAAAGACAGATAAACATTCAAAGAACAGCTCTATCCTGGTCCTCTTCTATAGTCTCTCAATACTATTTTGTTTGATCTTATTAGCTCCAATGGTTTCAGTTATCATCTCTATGTAGATGATTCTCTAATCTATTTATTCATGGATAACCTAACTCCTGACCTCCAATCTTGCATCTTTAATTGCTTTTTTGATACCTAGAGTGGAATGTCTCATAGACATTTTAAAATTTACCTGTCCAAGATGGAACTGTTTTTTTTTTCCCCTCACACTGTCTCTTTGTAAGCTCCCTATTGTCAAAGGCACCACCATCCTTTCTGTCACCCAGGCTCCTGGTACAGGTAGGTATTATTCCAGATTCCTCACTCTCTTTTACTCCATATCTAATCTTGTGCTAAGTCCTATCAATCCTACTTTTACACCATCTCTCTATATTTACTCCTCCGATACTATACACATTCTGGTACAGACTCTATCACCTCATGACTAGATTATTACAATAGTTTTCTGATTGTTTTCCCAGCCTTGTCAAGTCCCTTTCCACTTCAATCCATCTTCCACTCAACTATCCAAATCTTCTTGTTAAAGCCAGCAGGTCTAACCAATGACTTTAGTGGCTTCCTATTATTTCCAAAATCAAAAATAAAATCCTCTAGCAGTCAAATTCCTTGATAACCCCTTCTTGCTTTTTCAGTCAATGATCCAGGGGAAATGGGATTCTTATTTTTAAATTACTTATCTCTTTGTAACATTTAAAATATTTCTATTATTTAAAAACATTCTTCTGAGAAGGGGTCCATATTCCTCATAAAAGGGGTACATGACACAAAGGTTTTGTACCCTTAATTTAGACAAAAATCAACGAAATGTTCTGATATAAATAACATTTTTTTTCTCTTACATGCTAGGTGGATTTTACTTTTGTAAAAGTGGACTACCACTTTTTTTTTAACCTTTGTGTACTACCTGCCTTTTGGTTTTTATTTCATACTACTTATTTGTGTGGTAGTGTTGTTTTCAGTGGGTCGAACCAAGAAGAAAATCAATTCAGGGTCAGCAATAAATGTTTCCCATGAGTAAGAGATCCGTTTCTCATGTGCACTTGGCTATGATTGGTAGCGAAGAGAATGACCTACAGGAATCGGCAACTCCCAGAGTGAGAAGCAGTCTCGAAATATGTTACGAAGAAAGGGGCGGAGTTAATAATGGCAGAGAATCTATAAAAGTCGATGTGGGGCCAATTGCTTGCAGTCGGATCCTCTTCTGCTCCGCGCATCCCTCCAGTTTCCCTTCTCCTTTTCCTCGCTTCTGTAGCCTATTCCTAGCCCAGCCATCCCAAGCAGATAGTCGGCGGCCTCTGGGCCAGTCTTCCCCCAGGCGCGACCCACGCTGTCGCCGAGCCGCAGGACCCTCGAAGAGCCAGGTGAGCGGGGCGGGAGTAAGGCCGCCCCCGGAACGTTAGTGCAGCGAAGTCGGCCTTCGCACGGGTCTCTCTCAGGGTCCTGCAGACCCTCCTCTTTCTTTCAGGGCTTGATCCCCTCCTTTGCCACTGCTTCAGTCGGTCCCTCACCCAGACCTGATACGGGCAGGGCTCGGGAGTCGCTCCTGGGCACTTCCTTCTCGCTCTGGGCCGGGGAGAGGTTTATCTTACCCTGAAAAAGAAACTAACTTTTTTCCTACGTTGCGACTGCGCGGTTTCATCCAGCCTGATTGATTCTTTAATGGCGAATTTCCCGGCAAAATCCCGCAGTGGCTCTCTTCCTGGTTTGGCCTGGGACTTCTGTGAGGCAGCTGGTCACCGGACAGAAGGACAGACCCGACGGCCCTCGAGGTGCGTCCTCGTCCTTCTACCCAGACAGCTGCCAGCTTGCTTCCCGGAAGTTGGGGTGAAGCTGGGCGCAGTGGGCAGGCTGTGTTCTGGCTCGGGTGGGCAGGAGGGGCGGCCCAGGGTCTCATCTGATCCATTTGGAAAGGCTTCGGCGCGCGCTCCGGCTGTGGACTTAACCTTGCATAGGAGCCGACCCTGAGGGACTGGGGCAGCGAATGAATACCAGGTTCTCCTGTCGGAGAGTCAAGTATAGGAACTACTTGCCATTGTCAGTCTATGTCAGTCTCTGTGTCTGTTTCGGCCTGTCTCAGTTTCTCCTTCTACTCCCAAACCCACACGCGCACGTGTGATGGAAGGACTCTTGTCTTCCAGGGTTAAGCGAGCGAGCTGTCCACACTCGGCTCCCGTTAAGTAGACTTTGAGAAGAAAACCAGAGAATCATCCTGTGGGCCGCGCACTTGACTAGTCCCAAGACATTTCCTGTTGAGTTAGGAGAATCTGCAGAGAGGAGAAACCAAGTGTGGGTGGGAGGGATGGGGGTGGGGTGG
>NW_025383614.1:0-4551 GCF_016433145.1 Gracilinanus agilis
TGGACGCAGCTGCGGCGAGGTAGGCAGGCGGCCGGCCGGCCCAGCAGCAGGGAGAGGAGGAGGGGAGCCGCGGGCGGAGCCCAGCCGGGGAGCGGGGTAAGCGGCGGGCCAGGTGCGCGGGGCCTCAAGGTACCAAGACTCATCTGGGAAAGGGGCGCTCAGGGTGTCCCTAGGGAGCTGATGGGGGAGGAGTTGTGGGGCGGCCGGTGGTCTTCCCTTCCTTCCTTCCTTCCTTCCTTCCCTATCTCGCGCCTCTTGCTCCCCTGTGGGGCAGGGCCAGGATGGGGGCAGTCAGCGTGCACGAGACCAGAGGGGAATTTGGGCTCCCCACTGCGGAGGGACAGAGGCAGCGGAGAGCTCCTTGGTCGTGGCCCCCTGAGCATCCCCCAGCCCCCAACCCTGATCCGTCCCGCAGTGCGGCCCGGCAGGGGGAGGTGTCCTCCCTCAGCAGAGGCACAGGTGGCCGGGAGCCGCAGCCTCCCCCCTCCTTCCTTCTCCGCAGTTTTCCAGCCCGAGCTGGGGCTGGGGATGTGTATGTGTGTGTTTGTGGATGTAGAGGGAGAGGACTCTGGACCCTCGGGAATGCCTCCGTCCTGGATGCTGGCCATTCTTTTTGCTGGTTTCTCTTGCTGCAGTCAGTTCCCTTCCTCTCTTTCGGCCTCGATTTCCCCATCTGAAAAGATTGCATCAGTTGACCGATGAGGTCCTTGCCAGGGTCTAAATCCTAAGCTCATGCCTAGACTTCTCTGGGGGCTGCTTCACCTCCCTCCCCCCCGCCCCCAAGATTGGCCTCTAAATTTCAGACGCCGTTTTTGGGGGTAACTGGGAAGCCTTTCTCCGCTGGACTCTTGGAGGGCAAGACAGAGAGGAAGTCCTAACTTCAGTGGAGATGAGGGCAGTACCGGGAAGCCTGGACAAGCTTTGAGGGTGTTAGTGCTGCTTAGCCCTTGGGATAGATAGGGTTGGGGTTACTCAGGCATTTGCCAGGCGGACTCCTGGTCTGTCTGGGATCCTTCATAGGAACAGGAATGCTCCCCTGTGTCACTGCTGCTCCTAGAAACCATGCTCGGTGGCTTGTCATAATAGGAGATTGGCGATTTTTTCCATGTTGGGGCCAAGGTGAGCCCCACGTGATTTGAAGGGAGGGGTCTCCTCCAAACCCTAATTCTTGGTGATCTCCCTTTAATCCAGGCAATAAACATCTGGCAGGAGGGCAGCTTCCAGGAGTCTGGCCCCTACATAGCAATAAGTGGGCCAGATGGACCTAAGAGTTCAGTCTGTGGCAGGATTTAATTTCCTAGTGGGGCCCTAGCAACTCTGAAATCAATAATGCCTAACCTTTGGCAAAGTCTACACTGGCTATACCCTCTGCAGTGCCCTGAGGAGTCATCTCAGGAGCCCAGATTGTTGGAAGAGAATTTAGTTATGAGTCTGTCCCAGCCCTCTTATTTTACAGAGAAAGAAACAAAGTCCTAAGGCAGCCAGGTGGTACAGAAGATAGAGCTCTGGGCCTGGAGTCAGGAGGACCTCAGTTCAAATTCAGTTTCAGATACTTGCTGGTTGTGTGACCCTGGGCAAGTCATTTCATCTTGTTGGCCTCAGTTTCCTCATCTGTAAAATGAGCCAGAGAAGGAAATGGCAAGTCATTCCAGTATCTTTGCCAAGAAAACCCCAAATGGGGTCATGAAGTGTCAGGCATGACTGAACAACAACAAAGTCCCAGATGGGAGCTCTCAGGTGATGAAACTCTGCCAATATAGGCTGGCATCATCTCTGCAACTTAATAGTCTTAGAAACTGGCTTAGAGCATGACTTAGACCAGTGATGGGCAAACTTTTTAAAGAGGGGGCCAAAGGAAAGGAAATGCTCATCTGTCAGTCTGTTTCTAAGGCAACTCTTTCGAAGTTTCCTTGTATTGTATCCTACTCATTGTATTCGTCAGATTAGGAATAATGTCCCTGGGCTGGATAGAACATTTCAGGGGGCTGCATCTGGCCAGTGGGCCATAGTTTGCCCATCATTTACTTAGAGCATTGAGAAACTAAATGATTTGCCAAAGGCTACACAGCTAGTATGAATCAGATCTTCCTCACTTGAAGACTAATTTTATACCTGTGCTTCCTCTGAATCTAAGCATACTGCCTTAAATTGCACTATATGCTGATGGATTGGAAGACCTCTTGAGATGAGTGTCAAGGCCTCCCCCAACTCCTTTGGCTGGGCTTTGGTTTACAGTTTAGGAACCATCCTCAAGCTTCCTCCTAGGTTCATAGGATCATAGATTTTGAGTTAGAGGAGACAGTGGTAGTCATCCATTCCAACGTGCTCATTTTTTTTAATAAAATATTTACCTTCAATCTTAGAATCAATTCTGTGTATTGGCTCCAAGGCAGAAGAATGGTAAGAGTAGGCAATGGGGGTCAAGTGACTTTCTCAGGGTCACACAGCTAGGAAGTGTCTGAGGTCTGATTTGAACCCAGGACCTCCAGTATCTAGGGCTGACTCTCAATCCACTGAGCCACCCAGCTGTCCCCTGCCAATGCCCTCATTTTACAGATGAGGAAACTGAGACCAATGGAGAAGTGCTTTAGTTAAGGTCTTTAAGGTTGCTCCAAAGAGGGATGGCTTTTTGAAAAGAATGGAGTTTGCCAGCTATAGGCTCATGAACTTGACTTTGCTGGCACTATTCCTGAACATATTGATAGTTAGTGACTACCTAGAAAAGGAAGCTGTAATCGTAGTCTACCCGGCCTCATCAAAGACAGCTTATGCCAGGCTAACAGATAGGTGGGTGGTGCAGTGGATAGAGTACGAGGTATGGAGTCAGAAGACTTTTCTGAGTTCAAATCTGGCCTCAAACTGGAGAAATGTAGTGTAGGTAACAGTGTGATTAGGTGGATTTGGAGTCAATTGAATGACTGGCCTAAAGGGGAGTCATCGATATGATTTGGTACTCACTTGGAAGTGGATCTCTAGTGGAGCACCCTTGGAATTTTCGTGTGACTCACTTAGCTGCTGTTTTCTTCTTCTTCCTCTTCCTCCTCCTCTTCCTTCTCCTCTTCCTCCTTTTTAGACAATTGGGATTAAGTCACTTGTCCAGGGTCACACAGCTAGGAAGTGTCTGAGATCAGATTTGAACCCAGGACCTTCTGTCTCCAGGGCTGGCATTCTGTCTACTGAGCTACCTAGGAGCCCCTAATCATAGCCTTCGAAGGCTAATTATGTCTTCCAAGGTTTGTGTAAGGCTCAAATGAGAAAATGTGTCAGGCGCTTTGCAAACTTGAATATATAAATGTCTGCTCTTATTAAATGACACTAAACTGTGAGGGATACTTCATACACTGGAAGACAGTCCGGATTCTGAAGGATCTTGATAAGCTGGAACATTAGGTTAAATTGAATAGGAAGAAAAGTAAAAAGTTGCATATAAAAAATTCACTGCACAGATAGAAGATGGCGAAAGCACAGAAGGAGTACAGTTCTGAAAAGGATCTGGGGATATTAGTGGACCTGTAAGCTAAATATGAATCAAGAGTGTGATGTAGCAGCCATAAAAGCTAATGTGATTTTTCTTTTTTTTTTTTTTTTTAACCCTCACCTTCCATCTTGGAGTCAATACTGTGTATTGGCTCCAAGGCAGAAGAGTGTTAAGGCTAGGCAATGGGGGCCAAGTGACTTGCCCAGGGTCACCCAGCTGGGAAGTGTCTGAGGCGAGATTTGAACCCAGGACCTCCCATCTCTAGGCCTGGCTCTCAATCCACTGAGCTACTCAGCTGCCCCCATAATGTGATTTTTTTTACTTTTTTTTAATTAACATTTATTAATATACATTTTTAACATGGTTACCTGATTCATGCTCCTCCTTTCCCCTTCACCCCCCCCCCCCCCTCCCTCCCCCCACCCTTGGCCTATGCACATTTCCACTAGTTTTGTCATGTGTCCTTGATCAAGACCAATTTCCCAAATTGTTGGTAGTTGCATTGCATAATGTGATTTTTGAAGGGTTCTAGCTATCAGGATTACCGAGGTGAAGACCCTACTGTCCTCTGCCCATGTCAGATCTCATCTGAAGTCTTTTGTAATGTTCTTGGCACCATAGTTTAAGAAGGACATTGATAGGCTGGAGAGTATCCAGAGGAGGAAAACTGGGCGGGTGAAGGGCCTTGAGTCCATGCCATATGAGGATGGGGCATCCTTGGCTTGGAGAAAAGAAGACTCAAGCTCCAAAAGTAGCAAGGACTGCCTTGAGAGATTATGGTTTTCCTTTCCTTTTTGGTCTTTGATCAGAGGCTGGATGTTCACTCATTGGGCATATCATCGTGATAATTCCTTCATGTATGAATTGGACTGCATGACCACTTTCCTGAGGTCCCTTCCACCTCCCCAATTCTATAATTCTCTAAAGTCATAAATGGCCTATTTACCAAATTTACAGTTGACCCAAAGCTGGAAAGGAGAGAGAAAAATTGGGCGACAGAGTCAGGTTCCCCAAACCAGTCATTCAGTTAACATGCATTTATTAAATAGCTATAATGGGAGCAGCTAGGTGAC
>NW_025383615.1:0-3757 GCF_016433145.1 Gracilinanus agilis
AAAATATGTACATATATACAATTATATATAATTTATAAATTATTTGTATATCAAATAATGTCTATTATTGTATTTAATTGTATTGTAATTCATTAATGTTAGATAATTATATAGTATTTATTATTATATATTATTATTATATTATATTAATTATATATTATTATATTATTTATATTATACACTTGATTTATATTTATTTATATAGTAAAGTTCTCTACATGATAAAATACAATTATATGTGATATGTACACACATGTATCTAAATATATTTGTATGTAATATATATAAATGTAATGTGAATGTATGTATAGATGAATAAAAATTATCCAAATTCTTTGCTCTGGATTCTAACAGACTACTCTTTTTTAATTGCCTGCAAATTTTTGTGTAATGAGTGTGCGGACTCAGCTCAACAAAGTTGACATTGTTGGGGGGTTGGGAATGAGGTTAGAGATGTGTGCTTACATGGTTTTTAATAAAATCAAACCCCAAAGAGGCTCGATAAACAAATGACAATGTTTGGAAAAGAGAGGAACTCATTTCCTTTGATAGGGTGCAGGGAATTCAAGCAACCTGTGTTTATAATGACCGTCTGCTTTGGTTAGTGCTAAAGAATCTACTTGTTACCCACTTACAAATAAACAAAAATGATCCACTCTCCCTTTCGACAGCAGGCCTGGTGAAGTTTATTTTAATTTTTCTATAAAATTGGAATACAGAGCACTTATTCTATATCCAAATTCTATTGTGGCCGTTAAGACATATTTTCCCAGCTGTTTTCTTCTCTCTTTGGGAGACAAGTTGGCACTTTAGTCTGTATTTTAAAATTCCTTTGCTTTGCTCAAAAATGTGAATTTCCTCAAACTTAAAAAAAAACCCTATCTGTTGTCCATGTTTGGATACTTGGTTAAATACCAAAGGTCTCCTGTTTCTTGGCAGTCAATTTTAGAGCAAGTTACTACTACCGAATTAATTGAAAACCCAAGTCAAATTAGCCGTCCTTGCAGGATTGGCTGCTACAAATGTAAAATCTTATGTAATGTCTGAAGTCATTGTTTGGACTTCTGGGGCAGGCACATTCTCTCTGATGAGCAATTCAACATTATTTTCAAACATATAAATAATTCGTGCTGTGGCATTTGGTGAAGTGGAGATGCGGATTAGCCATTTTGAAATCTTCCTTTGGAAATCATTTCATCCATTGTGAAGTAATTTGGGGACCCATGAAAAAAGGGGGAAAAAAACGAAATCAGACCATCAGTAAATTTGCTAGTCTTCTTTCAAAGTCTGTTTCTAGTTAAATGGAGTAGGTAAGTCCATTTGAACTTTGCATTGGCATTACACAGTGTCTTTTCCCTTCATTGTCAACTTAGGAATTAATTGTGCTGACATAAAGATGAGTCTTGAGGAACAAGACACTGTATTTTCATTTCAATCAGAGAATATAAAATTCAAATCTCTCACTATCCAAAGAGCTGCTCCAAAAAGGGACTGCTACTTAAATCTGATTTGGGCCTCATAATTTTTTTAAAAGCTGGATTGTGTTTGCCTTTATTGTAAAGATTACATTAATCCATTGAGAAAGTTTTTAATCAATAAATTCATTTTTATCCCAAAAGATGTGTAAAGCCATGAGCACTTTCCAGATGTGAATGTGGATGTAAGTAAAGAAAACTCCTCTGTTCTGAGAGGAAAAACTGTTGACATTTCTTTGAAGTGTAATCTCTTTTGTTTATTTGGTTTTTAATAGCTTCCAGCAGTTAGCCACATATTTTTTAAGTGATGTTGCGCACATAGTTGATTTTTTTTTTAAATCCTGAGTGACACTCCCTGATTGCCATACATTTAGAAGATTAACCTACAAAATGATGAGCCCTTCACTGAAATAGCTAATTCAGCAATGGATAAGATGCAAAGGTGCGGGCTGTTGTGTTTATATCATCAGGACCAGAAGAATATTTTCTCTCTCTTCTGTGGCTTCACGAGGGAGAATTTGTTTTGAAAGGCTTTCCCTTCAGTTTGCACAAATTTTCATAAGGGATATTCCAGAAAGAAAAAAAAGATGAGAAGATAGAACTGGCCTCAATTTTCTTTTCTCTAGTTAATAAATAGCCATCAATAGCCAGTTTGAAAAAACACAGAAGGGAGTAAAGAGTGTTCACTTTGCCTATGCATTTTTCACCTGCCATGAGGTAGGGGGGAATGGGACATGCGTGTGCTCCTTAAATGAGGAAATTTTAACTATCAAGTGATAAAAAATCATTAAAATTGACTGAGGGGCTGAAAAGTCTTTTGACACTGAAAAATGGAAACTATTTGGAAAGTAAGTGAAAACTTAAAAAAAATAGGTACAAGCTTTTGACATTTCATAATGATTTATATACCACGCTGCCTGAGAATTAATTTGATATCAGATGTAATGTTAGCTGTGGCCAAATGACAGAAAGCAAAACACACTCAAGGTTGAAGAATTTTTTTTAAACAAATGCAACCAGGAACCATTTCTCATCCTGTCCAATCAATGTTTTTAACTATTACTTATAATAACACAACTCTCCACCACGTATGTCTATATGGCACACATGAAATATTTCTGAATGTTGCATTGCTCTTTGGTTGTGATGTCTATGTGTACTCATGGATGGAAAGTATGTTTCCTCTAAACACCCCCCTCCCAATAAAATGTTATTCATTTAACCAATTTTTATACGTGTTAGAAGTATTTAAATATTTTTTTTGCTCTACAATTTCAAGGGAAGTTTTAGGCAAATCAACTTGTTTAATTTTTCACGCACTGCCAAACAATGCCCTTTACACATGAGCAATAAAAGGAGTTTAAGTGATGCTACTTGAACTGCTTTTGCAGCTATATATTAAGATTTGTTCTGTTTTTCATGTGTTTTCCATCAAGGAAGTCTGTGGTTGCCTTCCTGATTCTGCTGGACTGGAAAAACATAGCTAATATGGTGTGATCTGGAGAAAGCTTTGATGCTGAGGCTTTACAAATAAACCTCCAGATGCCATATGGTTTACATTCATCTCTCAATTTATTTCCTATAAATGTCTATTGAATATTCCATTGAACCAACACATGTGAAACAAGAGCTGGAAAAGAGAGCACTATAGAATACTTTGTGGCAGCATGTGATTATCATATTTCTTTCCCAATATTGCTACCAGCCTTAAATGCATGGTAAATTAGTCAAATGCCAAAGTTCTCAGACTTAGAGTGAAAATAAAGGGAAAAAATATTTCCAACGATCTCAAAACAAACACTCGGTTTCATGTTTGGGAATGTTCCTTGAACACTCGGGCTGGAGAGCTGGGGCACTTGGGAGTAGAACTGAGGACTGGAGATTTTGTGTCACTGAGAAATTAAAGTCCCATATAAAGCCCACGTATGGGAATAAATACTACTAAAACATTGCAAGGGGAAGAAAAGCAAATGGCAGGAGGAGAAATTTACATAAATATGCTTTCTGATGGACTGTTTTTATATCATCCTTCTTGATTTCCTTCTTGTCTGGAATCTAAGCACCCCTCTTCTAAATCCCTGTACCCTGGAGCCACACCAGGAGTACTTCTAAGAATTGTTTACTTAGAGCCTCACCTTGCCCAATATTCATTTTTCCCTTTAAGACTACTTTTTGAAAGATTGATCTCTTGTATAGTTTGGAGAGACTCTAAGACATCTTTCTCCTCTACCCATTCTGTAATAACTCCTTGTGTCTTTCAACAAGGAACAAAAAAAAAATCC
>NW_025383616.1:0-8322 GCF_016433145.1 Gracilinanus agilis
GGGAGGGAGGGAGGGAGGGAGGAAGAAAGAAAGGAATGTTGAAATGCAAAGATTCCTCTGATATCCAAATAGATATCTTTCCCTCCATATTTTTTCTCCTTTCTTTTCATTATCTAAATGCATTTTATGATCAAAGTCATATTGCATTCCCTATCTTATGACCCTAAGTCTTTGGAACTGCTGATTCTATAGGAGTGTGTATTCAATTTGGGAGATGAGGGCAGAGGGAGTTTGTGCATAAGGTGGGGGGAAGCAAGGACAAAAGAAAGTCCTGAGTTTCACAATGTTAAGCAATTCTTTATGTTCTAACAAGCAATTTCATGACCCTTTACTCTCCTCCTTTGGAGGACCCAAACACCTAACCAAGACATGTCTGATTGGCATTAACTGAGACCAATAGCTAAGTTGCTATGGTAGCTCCACATTCTTGGAACTCTTCATTCCCCACAAATAGTCAGGTCCATGGAGGAATGGAGCCCCTCAGCCTCCCATGTTTACCTTTCAGATACAGGCCCAGAATCCACTTCACTGGGTATGGACCCGAGAAAGGCACTACCTTCCCTAGATTCTCAAAGTGGAGGGCCTAGGGCCAGGAAGGCAGAAGTCACAAGAGCAAGAAGCAAGGACTTCCAGGTGAGTGTGGGTCCAAACAGGAGCAGCTCCCACTCTCCATGGTCCTGGAGTTATTCCTTAGCCACAATGGGTCTGGGGTAGGGGTAAGGGAGCAATAACTTTAGGAATGAAAAACCCTGGAATTTTTAACTATGTGAAGAGGTAAGTAGGTGGCACACAGAGGATAGAGTACTGAGCCTAGAGTTAGGAAGATCTGAGTTCAAATTCTACCTCAGATACTGGGCACGTCATGTAACTTCTATTAGCCTTAGTTCCCTAAACTTAAAATGGGGATATTGCTTAGCACAATGCTTAGTACATAATAGGTACTATATAAATGCTTATTCCCCTCCTCCTAAATTAAAATGTTACAATGTGGCTAACACTATTCAAAGCAATATCTAACACAAGGTAAAAAGTCTCAGGATTTAGAGTTGGAAGGGGCCTTGAAGATTATTTAGTCCCACCTCTTCATCAAATGAGATAACCTGCATAAATGTTTTAAAGTGCTACATAAATGCTAGGTATTTATTATTATTATTATTATTATTATTATTATTGATGAGCACATTGAGATCCAGAGAGGTTCATCAACTCCCTTTAGTTCATACAGCTAGGAAGCCAAATTGCTGGTATTGCGGCTTTTGTTTTTTGCCTCTGGAGACACTATCCATCACCATGCATTATGGAAGTAGAAATTTTGTTTTGGAGAAGAAAGTAAATAAATATATATTATATGTATTCAAAATTTTACCCTATATTTTCCCTTTTTTTATTTTGGAGAATGAGAAACATTGAAAATATTTCTTGGAAAGTGTCTTAAGGACACCTTTGCAAATAGAGGATGCTCTAGATCAGGGGTCAGCAACCGTTTTGGCCGTGAGAGCAATAAACGCCACATTTTTTTAAAATGTAATTTCGTGAGAGCCGTACAGTGCTCACAGTGCCGCTCCTGTAACAGCGCCTGAAAAAAAAATCGACTTTATGGCTCCTGCAGAAAGAGCCATATCTGGCCCTCAAAAGAGCCAGATATGGCTCGAGAGCCATACATTGCTGACCCCTGCTCTAGATTAACTCCCAAAGGCCCTTCCAATTCTCTGATTTAAAAAAAAAATATTTCTCCCACTATGGGTGGGAAATTGAAGGGAGGTGGGTAGGTATAGAAAGAAACAGAAAGAGGGTGTAAGATTCTTAGAGAAGACCTAAAATGGTTTGAAACACAATTAAATTATATTGATGGGAAAAATTAAAGGTAATGAGAAAGATATCCTGAAAAGCTGATGGAAGGGAATCATATTGATGGGAAAATTTTAAGGGAATGAGGATATCCTGAAATGCTGATAGAAGGGAGTGTACCAGAACAAGTAGCTGGATAAGAAGCAAAAGAATGACTCATTCCTCAATTCTTCATTACAACAGAAACTGAGAAAGAGAGAACGTAATGGAGAATCTACCAAAAGAAGTGTTCCATTGAAAGCAGGTAGAGAATTAAGTGTCTTAGAATGAAGGGAGTAGGTAACTAAAAGTGAATGAAGCAGAGGTGATGGGAGTTCTGGGAAGAACAGGGAGGTAGAAAGAGTAGAAGTGAGGGATGATGTGAAAAATTATACTATATAAAAGCATGGAAAAGCTCCATAGAAGAGCCTGGAGGTGAACATTGGAAATAATGTCTACCTAAGGGGAAATAATATGGAACTAACTCCATAATCATACATTAATTAACAATCCAGAAGTGACCATCCCAGGCAGACTGACCTTAAGACAGAATGACAGTGCATTTTCTTGATGGTCTTATGTTGTTCACCTGCTATATGAGAATACTGGAAGATTGGAGGAAAGAAAAACATAGTTTGAGAAGTGAAAGAAGGAAATAGATGGGGAAAGAATCTGTCTCTTGGAAACTAGTAGCTTAGCCTCATTGGTATTTTCTTACCTTGCTTGATAGAGACCATCTATCTAGCCTAAAAGAAGACACTAAGAAGCCAAGTGAAAAAGCATAAAAAGGGGGCAGCTGGGTAGCTCGGTGGACTGAGAGCCAGGCCTAGAAATGGGAGGTCCTAGGTTCAAATCTGACCTCAGACACTTCCTAGCTGTGTGACCCTGAGCAAGTCACTTGACCCCCATTGCCTAGCCCTTCCCACTCTTCTGCCTTGGAGCCAATACACAGTATTGACTCCAAGATGGAAGGTAAGAGTTAAAAAAAAAAGAAAAAGAAAAAGAAAAAGCATAAAAGTTTTTCCTTCTCTTAGGACACTAGGGCTAGGCAGAAACAATTAAGAAAAAGCCTGAGAAGAGATCTAGAGAAAAGGTAAGAAGCCACACATCAGGTTGCTGAGGACACTAGGGCAAAATATATAGGAGTGGCTGGACTGAAACATCCATGAGGACAAAGACTTTTATCTGAACTTTGTACCTCACCCTAGTGCCTAGTACAGTGCTCTGCACACATTGGGCCCTTAACAAAGGTTTGATAATTTGATGTGATCTCAGAGAGGGATATGGAACTAAAAACTCCAGATGATGGAGCTGGATCCAGAGAAGGCCCTCTATAATGGGCCATAGATCTAATTAAAACTTAACAGCACCTAGTTGAAGAGGAAGGAAGGAAAAAGAGGGAGGGAGAGGGATAAAGGAAAAAGAGGGAGGGAAGGAGGAAGGAAAAAGAGGGAGGGAGGAAGGACCAAGGAAAAGCCTATTCCTGTGGGGGTCTTACTTCAACTCCAGATGCCTCTATTCTCTCTGTCTGAGGTCCTTGTGGTGCTGAAAGAATACAGGATTCACTGTGAGAGCTTGGCCTGGCCAGTAGCAACAAGAGACAAAGAAGAGTACAGAGGAAGAGTTATAAGCCCAGCTTCAGAAAGGAAAGGAATCCCAAAGGAAGAGAATTCTGCCTGTAGTGAGCAACAATCCCTGCAGTCCAGAGGTGTGAGGTTGATGAGAAGTTGGGGAATGGGGGTGGGAATAATCCAATCTGGATATGCTTAACTTTACAAAGTAGGTGTAGCCACCATTTTTTTATAAATTTAACTATATTTTAAGCATATTAAGAGGCTTTTTAGAGAAAGCCTATTGTGAAATCTTTTGTAAAGAAAGTGATCATCACCACCACCACCACCACCACATTCACACACATACTCACACATATACATTACCTTTAGTACCTTATATATCTTTTTTGTAAATCAAAATTTTCATGTATTGGGTTTACTTAAACAGTGCTGTACCTTTAATAGAGGGTAAGCTATCAAGTGCCCAAGGATCTAAGGCAGTTAATGCTATAACTGTTCAAAGATGTTCAGGAATTTTCATTCAGTGGCCTTCACTGCTTCAGGAATGCCACTGTGTTTAATGGCACTGTCCCACTATAGGAGAGTGACTGGCAGGATATTGCTAGGAAGAAGACACAAGGGAAGAGGAATGGACGCTAGGGCACCATCCTGTCTTACTATGGAAGGTATTTGCTTTAATCCCTGTTTCTGCTTCATTCATCCTTTTCTTGTAGCTCCACAGCTGCAGAACAGCAACCATCTTCCACCCTATGCCAGCAGTAGCCAATAGGTTAGTAGCTGCAGAGATGAGTTCAGTTCTCCAGCTTCTTTCAGAAAGGAAAGTCACAGGATTCAAGAGACTATGGATAGACTACTGCCTGGTCTGGAAACCCTGGTCGAATGGAATAGCATTCAGGGTATGCTTGAACCTTCAAATAGGCCTAATCAACTAGCTTCCAAATCTCTGTTCACTGGTCAAGGCATGGATACTATGAAAAGAACAAGTAATAGTGGGCCTAGAAAAAAAAGAGCATGCAAGTAGAAATAAAAAATGAGAACTTGCAGGCAGGGGCATAAATGAAAAGCAAATAGGAGGAAGAAGAGAAAATAAGAATGGAAGATAGAGAATAGATATTGGGGGTGGAAAGGGAAGGCATACCTTAGGGAAGAGTAAAAAGAGAGAAAAGGAGGAACAGAAAAGAAGAAAGGGGAAGGAGAGGAACAGATAAGAAAGGGAAAGTGTGAGGAAGAAGAAGAAAATGAACAACTGAAGAGGAGGACCAAATTTGGCAGGGCAGAAGGAGAAGGGATGAGCATATGACAAATGTAGAAAGGACAGTGGAGAGACTTCTCCAGCTATTTTCTTACAGGGAAGTCCTGGACTGGAGTATCCCAGAATATAATCCATCATCCAGTCCTGTTGGATTTTATACCTCCTTTTTCTCTTTGGAGTTCTCTACCTTGAGTATGAGCTAGGCAGGGAGCTCAGGCCTCCCTATCACATTTAACAAACTCAATGATATTTAAAGAGTTTTTGTGTCTCATCCCTTAGAGCTTTTTTATGGGTATGTGTATGTATGCTATATGTTGTTGCCCTTTGGTCTCTATCCAATAAATTTCTCTCATTAATTTGGAATATTTGTATTGGGTATTATTTCAATAGCCAATGTAAAGTAACAGGCTGAATTTTATTGGATAGCATCCCTAGAAGACAAGATGTTTTGGAAGCATTTTCTTTCTGGTTGAATTCAACAAAGATTTAGGTGCCCACTATGTGTGAGGGTCTGGGCTAAGTGTTTGGTATTTCAAGCAAGAAAAACAAAACAGTTCTTGCTCCATAGACATTTTTGTTACTATTAAATCACCCATCCCTTTTCATGTTTAGTGTTTTTGTTCTTGAGAACCACAATCAATAATAAAAATTCATTAAGAAACTACTGTATCAGGGGCAGCTGGGTAGCTCAGTGGATTGAGAGCCAGGCCTAGAGACGGGAGGTCCTAGGTACAAATCCAGCCTCAGACACTTCCCAGCTGTGTGACCCTGGGCAAGTCACTTGACCCCCATTGCCTACCCTTACCACTCCTCTGCCTTGGAGCCAATATACAGTATTGACTCCAAGACAGAAGGTAAGGGTTTATTTAAAAAAAGAGAGAGAAAGAAAGAAAGAAAGAAAGAAACTACTATATTCCATGTATACCTTTTAATCCAACTACTAGATTTGTATCCCAAAGAGATTTTTAAAAAGGGAAAGGATCTGTTTGTTTAAAAATATTTATAGCTGCAGTTTTTGTGGTGGCAAAAAAATTGGAAAATTGAGGGGGTGTCCTCAATTGGGAGAATGGCTTAAAATTATGGTATATGATGATGATGGAATACTATTGTGCTATAAGGAATGATGAATCGATAGACTTCTATAAGAACTGAAAAGAACTACCTGTACTGATGCAGAGTGAAATAAGCAGAATCAGAACATTATACACAGTAACTGAGACATTATAGAATAATCAAATGTAATTGACTTTGCAACTAAAAGCAATGCAATGATCCAGGACAATTCTGAGGGACTTATGGGAAGAATGCTACCCACATCTAGACAAAGAACTGCATAGTAGAAATCCAGAAGAAAACATGTGAATTATCACTTTTTTATATGGGTATGTGATTTGGGGGTTTGGTTTTAAAAGATTATTGCAAAAAATGAATAATATGGAAATGGGTTTTGAGTGATAATATATTTATAACCCAGTGGAACTGCTTGTCAAAAGCTTATAATTCTGTAAGTTCGACAAGTTGATAGGGACTCTCTCCTGAGCAACCTCATACGTAAAAAATAATGGGAAGGAAATTCAGAAAGAAAAAAAGTATAATTTCAAGAGTAAAAAACCATTAATATTGGTGGATTCAGGAAAGGTCTCCCCGAAGATGTACTAGAGCTGGGCTTTGGTTTAAAACTGGAGATTCTATGAAGCCAAGATAAGAAGAGAGAATATACCAGATGTAAGTGGGATCAAAAGAACAAATGTTTGAGATTATAAAATATTCACTTTAATTCAACAAACATAAGGTAAGTACTCTGCTAAGTGCTGGTGATATAAAGCCAAAAAAATAATCTTTACTCTTAATGAGAGTACATTTTATTGCCTATTAATAATACATATTGTGTATATTATATATATATACACTTATTGTGTGTGTATATATATATATATACTGAATACTGCATATTTGCATTTTATTGGGAAATAATGTGACACTTCAAGGTTTAGAGGAAAGTTTGGCTTTTTAATGGAATAGAAAGATGACTTTCAAGTATTTCTGATATAAAGACTAAAGCTGAATAGAAAGTGTAAAAGGCAAACACAAAGTCAAAAGGAACCTAGACAGACAGTTAGGTGGCTCAGTAGATAGATAGAGAATCATTCCTGGAGATGGGAGGTCCTAGGTTCAAATCTGTCCTCAGGCACTGCCTACCTGAGTAACCCTGACCCAGGCATTTAATCCTGATTGCCTAGCCCTTACCACTCTTCTGCCATATAATTAGTATACAGTATTGATTCTAAGAAGGAAAGTAATAATTTAAAAAAAGAAACCTAGAAAAGTAAAATTTTTGGAACAATTGGAAGGAATTATATGATGGTGTAGTTTTAATGGGGTAGAAGAAACAAAATGTATCATCAGAACCTTCATGTCTTCAAATGGTATAAAAGGAGTTAAATAAGAAAAATATACAGGGTTTTAGGAGTAGATGGTTTCTGTTATGAGAGTTTGAAGAGGAAAAGATAGGGAGGTTAAAAAATACATTACTATAAAAATAAGAAGGGAATGGAACTAGGTGCATTAAAAGAAGAGTATATGAAAATAGGGAAAGGAGAAGGGAGGGGGCACCAGATTTCTTTAACCTGATTGCTAAACAAAACAAAGCAGGATTGTAAATACACATACAACTTGACATAGAACTACATGAAACTCTACAGGGAAAAAAGCATTACTGACAGTGAGTGAGAAGTTGAGGGACTTTAATTCCTAGGGAAAGAAATTTTGAAATGAGAATTAAAAGAAAAGGGCAAAATAAAGAACTAGAATTAAGGAAATGCTAACTGTAAAATGACAGAATAGATTGTGATATATGATATAATGGAATATTATTATACTATAAAAATTATGAAATATCCTTGGAAATATGAACTAATAGAAGGAAGTGAGCAGAACCCAGGGGAAGTTTATACAAGAACACTGTCAAGAAAGATTACTTTGAAAGACTTACCTGTTGATCAAAGCAAAGAACAATCAAGTCTCTTGAAGCATGTTACCCACATCATGACATAGCAGTGATTGATTCAAAGAGAAGAAAGGGACATATTTTGAGGGTTTGCCCATTGGGTGGATTTATTTTGCTTGACTGCTTATTTTATTATTAGAGTATTTTCCCTCTTTTTTAATTGGGAAAGGTGAGCGCAGAGGAAAGGTTAATAATAATAAAGTTCTCCCCAAAAAGGGCCATGAGAGTATTTTTTTAATAGAAGCCTGCTTTATTGTGAGGATTTTTTTTAAACCCTTGTACTTCGGTGTATTGTCTCATAGTGGAAGATTGGTAAGGGTAGGCAATGGGGGTCAAGTGACTTGCCCAGGGTCACACAGCTGGGAAGTGGCTGAGGCCGGGTTTGAACCTAGGACCTCCTGTCTCTAGGCCTGACTCTCACTCCACTGAGCCTACCCAGCTGCCCCCGAGAGTATTTTTAAAAATATACAGAAGGGGCAGCTGGATAGCTCAGTGGATTGAGAGTCAGGCCTAGAGATGGGAGGTCCTAGGTTCAAATCCAGCCTCAGACACTTCCCAGCTGTGTGACCCTGGGCAAGTCACTTGACCCTCATTGCCCACCCTTACCATTCTTCCACCTAGGAGCCAATACACAGAAGTTAAGGGTTTAAAAATATATATAT
>NW_025383617.1:0-5186 GCF_016433145.1 Gracilinanus agilis
TATTTCTCAGAAGTTTCTCTATTAGATAAAATGCTTTTTCCCCTTTGAGAAAAATTTTTTTAAAGGACTACAGAAGCAATAACTTAATAATATTAGAACTCTAATGAGTATTAATTGAACATTATAATAATTAGAATTTTAAGTTTTAAACCAGAAAATTCAGCATTAGTTTCTTAGTGTTGTTTTTGTTTTTTTTTTAGTGAAGCTAAAGGACACATGCCGTAGAACTTTAAAAAAAAGTTTTGAAAATAAGTTAGTTTGATGTATGATATTTTTTCCTATTATTTATTAAATATGTTATGGTTTTCTTTTTGTTACTAGTTATGCATATTGTGTAACCTAGAAATTATATTTTTTTTTCCAGCAGTTTAACATTTTGATTTCTCTATTTCTCAGTATTATCAATCTGATTATTTTGCTTTGAATATTAAGTAGGTATTGAATAATGTTGCATATTGTAGACCATATTTTTAAAATCTTAATGTATTATAACAACATATATACACATGCACACAAATACATATATACATAGATAGATTTTGCTATTTGTATTTAGAACATTGCCCCACTTTATTTATGTTTATCTATCTATCTATCTATCTATCTATCTATCTATCTATCTATCTATTTATTTATTTATTCATTCATTTGTTTGTTTGTTTAGGTTTAAATGTTTTATTTTTTTTAGAAAAATTTTCCATGGTTACATGATTCATGTTTTTACTTTCCCCTTCACTCCCCTTCATTCCCCTCCCACTCCAGCCAATAGGCATTTCCACTGTTTTTTAACATGTGTCATCAATCAAGATTTATTTACATATTACTGATAGTTGCATTGGTGTGGTCATTTTGAGTCTACATCCCCAATCATGTCTACATCAACCCATGTGTTCAAGTGGTTGTTTTTCTTCTGTGTTTCCACTCCTGTAGTTCTTCCTCTGAATGTGGGTAGCATTCTTTTCCATAAATCCCTCAGAATTATCCTGGGTCATTGCATTGATGCTAATATAGAAGTCCATTACATTCAATTTTACCACAGTGTATAAGTCTTTGTGTACATGTTCTTCTGGTTCTGCTCCTTTCACAATAGCCCATCTTAACAAAAAGTGTCTTGCCAAATTTTTGTCAAATTGGACATTTCTTTCATCATGAAAAAGCACTACCACAATATAACAAAAAAAAAAACTCAACAAATTTTCCACTTTTAAGAATTAAAAATAGATTTTTGTATTGATTGTCCTACTCTCTTGTGTAATTCAATGGGGCGATATCTTAAGTAGTTTATTCTTTAAGGAAATTTATGGCTTACTTCCAAAACTCATACATATCTAGATATCTTTCAAAGTACAATCACTTATTGAAAATTCCATGTTATGGTAAGTTATATGAAGAAAAACAACTGATGGGGTTCTCAGTATTTAAGACTAATAACATTTACTAAATTAATGATGTATGAAACATGTAATGAATATACTGTTTATGAAAATAAAACACATTGCACTGGAATCATATAACCATCTCAATTGGTGAAAGTGGGGCTTAAACACTCCCCAAAGAGATAGGAGATCTGAGGTTATGTGAGATTTATCACCCTTTGTGATTTAAACCCTTGATATTATATTAAATAGACGGCACATATTACTTTCAATAAATATAAATTTCATGGGTTTTGGAATAATGACTTAGTTCCCCTTTTATATCTCTCCTTACTACCTAGGATATTGTTCTGAAGATAAAATAACATAATATAATAATTGGTACTTAATAATAGTAAATGTTGGTTCAATTGAATTAATAAGTTAATGTTAGTTTATTAAATAAGAATACTTGTAATTGTGGATAAGAGTACTACTAGACATAATCAGAAGACATGGATTCAAATCTTGCCTGTAGCACTTAACTGTCTTTGTATATATGAATAGGCCTCACGTCTCAGGCTCTGATTTTTCTCATCTGTATTATGTGGATGGTAAAACTTCTTTCCTCAGAAGGAATTTTTATTGTTGTTGTTAGTATGTGTATATATACATAAAACTGAGTGGCATTATATGTTAGTTATGTTTGTTGTTGTTTGGTTGTTTTTCAGTAGGAATAGAGACCAGACCTGTAATTTCATTAGTATACCTTTCCCAGTAAAGAAACTACTGCTATCAATACCAATACTGCTACCTTTTCTCCAACTTAGAGTCTTAGAGAGTTGCCTTGAAAGCCAATTTGAGGTTCAGTGATGCTTAGCCTTATGTTTCCAGTATGTATGAGAGTTAGTACTTGAATATTTGTGGTCCTGAAATCTGCTTTATATCCTATATATCATCTTTTGTATATCTATCTTTTTAGGATTTATTGTTACTACTAGTGTCCTATGACACACATTGGTCATACTACTTGCTTCTTTTCTGTTAAAGATCCAAAGGTTCATTAAAATGTCCACTCTGACCTAAGGCAGATTGAGCCTCACTTAAACATCCCTAGTCAGAAAATCATGAGGTTAATGTATGGGAAACTCCAGTTTTGGAGGACTTAATATTAGCATATTTTCCTTTTAATGCTATTTTGAAATTCTAGATAAGTGTGCATAGGTTCTTAGCATTGAACCCTTTGAAGATGGTGTTTCTATTTCTAGCCTCTTGTTCAAGTAGGTTTTTTTAAAATGCCTTGAGTTTGATAGAATGTTTACTTTTTTTATGAAAGAAAAGTACATTGTAAATTTACCAATAAGGTCTTTCATAGCCAATAATTTACTAATATACAGTTTTGTCTTGACCAATTTTTTTTTTTTGGTACAACCATACCAATTTGCTATTGCTCTACTGTATTCCTGTATAAATTGTTTGTTTTGCTATTTCAAATTATCGGTCAATAATACAAACATAACATATCTTTAAAGATATGTTTAAAGGAACACTTTAATGTGTTCCTATTTGGTTTTGCTAATAGTTCTCATTAAACAAGATAAAAAAAAGTTTTTTGATAAGCATAACTTGTTTATGTTTCACACCTTGCCTACCTTTAACAAATGACTCCATGTTCTAATATATCTTAATTCTCCTTGAACTGTATTGGACATTGTAATAAGCACAATTAGTACTTTAATATTATCAAAAGTAGTTATTACCTTCATTTAAAAAAGAAAATATGATAGCATTGCTACTTTTATGTAGGAAGTTTGATGGAAATATTTAAGAAATGAATGATGGATCTTTTACAGATGCCTGAGTGTATATAGAGATAGGTATCTGTTTGAGGGTTGTTTGGGTAGTTGGTCTTGATGTGCCCTTGTTAAAACTACTAGTTTAGCTTTCCAAAAGTGTAATCGTGACCAGGTGTATAAGGTCAAGGTGGAAAGTAGTTTTGTGGAGGTTGTGTTCTAATAGCAAACATGAAATCAATGACAATGTGAGTCATCAGCAAAAGGGCACTTCAAAGCAAGAGATGAAAAAATGTTCAGCATTACAAATTTTGAGGTAGTAAGGTATTTATAAGTATCAGGGATTTAGTTTATTATTCTGCACATTCTTAATCCTTATTAAGTTTTATTTTACTTTCTTTAAAGTAATAGCATTCTAGAAACTTCAACATCTGAAATTAAGCCCTTAAAAATAAACATTTACATATTATTTATTATGGGGTAATTTATATTAAGAGCCTATCTTAATAAATTATCGGCAAGGCTTTTGTTTACTAATGTTTTCTTTCAGAAGCACATTATTCATCTGAATTTTAAGATCATGATTATGTGGTTGTGTTTCCCTTTTCTCCCTTTCCCCCAATACTATTCTCATTTTAAAGGCAAGACATCCAATGGTCTATTTACTTTGTGTTTCTCGTGTGTGAACGAGTGAATGGCATTTGTAGAACACACAAACTATTTTTGCTTCAATATAGCATTTATGATTTATGGCCAACATGTAGTCCTGATTTTCTATTGAGAATGATCCTTATTGTCTTTGTGTACTAACTCAGTGCAGAAGCACTTGTCTATTTTGAGCTAAACCAGACCTCTTGTAAAAAGAATCAAATTATTTCATCATGTTGAAAATGAAAAGCTATAATTACTTGTAATTAGGCTTCAGAATTTTTGAAAATTGAGAAATTCTTTTTCCAGAGGTTTAAGATCACTCCAAATCAGTACCTTTGGAAAATAGGAAATAATTTTCTGTTCAATTTGAAATTGATTTAATTTATGTCTTTGACAGCTATTTTGCTTTGATATTTTGGTGGGAGAAATCATTGAACTATGGTGATTAATGCTATGTTTTCTGTGATACTATATTCTATATTCAAAACTTATTTTATTGCTCTAAACTAGCTTGAGTAACTTTGTATAGACCACAAATTTGTAAGAGATAATTATTTTGGAGCATATCTGATTAATAGTAAATGAGATTTCTGCCTGTGGAGTTTTCAGAAGTTTTTAGCATCCTTATTTTTCAGTCCAATTCCTATATCCCCATGTTGCTACAACTGTCATGACCATAGGATGAAACATTTTTAAGAGTATATAGAACCTTTTAAAAAAAGAATACCCATTTATAATAAAATTTAATAATATAGTAAATAAAAATACAGCAATTGAGCAAACTAATAAATATACCCTCCAAATACTATATTGTGCAATTTTAAAATACTTTATTTTGAATTATAGTTTTCATTTCTTATAAACTCTTCTTTATTTTGAAATAATTAGAGTGGAGAGAGGAAAGATTTTGTGTCTTTTAATGATAATTTCTTTGAGATCTGAATAGGTATGTACTTTATGGTCATGTAATAAGTATCTTTCTGAAAATTAGAATCTAAATTACATCTTTGTATAATAGGATTTTTATAAATCAAGCAACAGTTTAGATATAATAAGATACTTCCATTGAATGAAAACCTCTTTTAAATCTCTTTTAAGTTAAAGAATCCTTTTGTAATTTCACCAATCAACTAATCGGGTCTTCATTTTTTATAGTTCATATTGTTTTTTAAAAAGCATATTTGTAACAGATGATTTTTGTTTGAGTTTGTATTCCTTTATTTGACAGCTTGGGAAAATAATTTAAAATCCTTGAAGCTCAGAGTCTGCATTAGTGAAATGAGTATAATAAATCTCCCCTACTTCTGTCCTAGAGTTGTGGTAGATATCCAAAGAAAGCAGCATGTAAAGTGTGAAGTGCATATTATATATATTTATTGTATAATAT
>NW_025383618.1:0-4050 GCF_016433145.1 Gracilinanus agilis
GAGGGAGGGAGGGAGAGAGGAAGGAAAGGGAAGAAGAAATGAAGGAAGGGAAGGAAGAAGATCAAAAAGGTATTTTGAAGAAGAGAGAGAGGGAGTGACAAAAACAAAAACAGAGACAGAGAGAGAAAGGAGTTAGATAAGATTATTTCAAGGAAAATCCCAACTAAAACCTGGGTCTCACTTTCTTTAAGAATCTAAGATTTCATTATTTAGTGCCTGGAAGTTGAACAAACTATTCATACCCTTTGACCCAGTGCTTCCATTACTAAGCATCAATGACCAAGAGTTCAGAGATAGAAATAAAGGTCTTATGTACAGTGAAGTATTCATAACAGCCCTTTTTATGGTAGCAAAAACCTGGATACAAACTAGGTGCTCTAAGACTGGAAAATGTTTGAATAAATTGTGGTACATGAATACAAAAGAACTTTATGGCTCCATAAAGAAAGAAAAATAAGGGGAATTCAGAGAAAAATGGGAAGAAATATATGAACTGAGGTAGAAAAGACACAAGGTCAAAAATATGCACAATGTTAATCATCACAAACAGAAAATAACACAAAAAGGCAGCAGAACTCAGCTTAAATGCAATACCCAGTGTGGGTCCTGAAGGGTCAAAAAGGAAACACACTTCTCTTGTGAAGGAGGTGGGGAACGATAGGCACAAGACATTGCAAATGTTGCCCACAGGCACCCCTGCTATGTCAGTAGGTTTAACTTAACTATTTTTCCTTTTCTACAAGAGTGAGTTTGTGGGAACTTTTATTTCTGTTTTTGACCTCCCTGTCATTGATGCCTAGTAATGGAAGCAGTGGGCCAAAGGGTGGGAACATTCCAGGTTCGATTTCCAGGCACTCGGTTCTAAAATCTTCAGGCTGCTTGTCAGTGGTGTGTGTGTGTGTGTGTGTGTGTGTGTGTGTGTGTGTGTGTGTGTGTGTGTGTGTGTGTGTGTAGGTGAGGAAGATAGAGCAGGAAGTAATTGGTGTAAAAGAAATTTTTTAAAAAGAATTCCATGTCTGTTAGCCTCTTACTAGATTTCTAGCCTTTCCTTTAACCCCTTAGGGTTAGACCCAGTTCACAGGTAGGCAGACACGCTCAGCCAGGGACACAGAACAGTATAAATGTACACATGCATATACATGTACACACATTCCCTCACTCTCTGGCCTCCTCAAACTGCTAGTTTTCAGCTCAGGACCAAACCAGCCCAAGCCAGCTCTGGGCTGCTAACCTATTGAGCCTGACTACTTCCAGCAGAAATCTGAGATTTTCCCTTCACTGGCATGGGCCAAGGGCCAGGAAGCCTGGGGACAACCAGTTCAACCAGGTGCCCAAAGCTTGAACAGCAGAATGAGAAGAGGAGACCTATGAGGGAGGGGCAGGGATACTTCTCCAGGAAGGGAAGAACCCATAAACCTCATCTTCTGAAGTTGGTTGCTATTTTATCAAACCCTTTCAAAGCCTATCTTTTTTGAGATTCACAAACACCCTGTGGGGGTAGGCCAGGCAGGCTGATATGATTTACAGCCATTTTACAGATAAGAAAATTGAGTTACAAAGAGTCACTTGTCCAGGGTCACAGAAGGAATTAGTGGCCAAGCTGGGTCAGACTAGGACTAAAACTCAGTCTCTTAAGCCCTAAACCAGGATTTTTCCCAGTCTTACCCCACTACACTGCCTTCTATGTATCCATAAGATGTCCTTAAGACTCCAGCTTAGCTGCCTGATGGTCTGTCCCCATGAGATTCCATCTCCTCCTCCAAAGAGAAGAGCACCTGTATCCACCCACCCACCCATCCACTAGAAGAGATCTAACCCCATCCAAACACCCAGCTAGGCCAGTCCTCTCTGTTCCACTGAAACACAACACTTAATCCAGCCTCCTTGTCTTTGTTCACACTGTTCCCCTCTATTGCCACTTCTCTCCCTTCTCCACATCCTCACTGACTATCCAAACCCAAACTCTCCCTCAAGACTCCACACAGATCCTACCTCCTCCGTGAAGGCCTCCTTCCAGTCTCCTCCAGCATTCATGGAGTTCTCTCTTCTCTTAATTCATATAGTGCGTACCATACAATCAGCCACTTAATTATATCTTGTCTTTTTCTCTGTTTGTCTCATGCCACGCGTGGCAAATAGAGTGGTAGGAAGCACACTGGCCACTTATTATCTGTATGACCTTAGGGAAATCACAGCCCTCTTCAGACCTTAGTCTCCTCCTCCATAAAATGAACAGGTTGAACCAGATAAAATCTAAGGTGCCTTCCAGTTGGGAAATTCTGCATCTGTCTCCTCCTCAGTGAGAAGAAGCGCTCTGTGCTTAGGGGCTATGTCTTTTCTTGCTCCCATATCCTCCCCCCACCCAAATATCTAGTATCTACTCACTTTTTGCCCTAGCCCCCCATCCACCCTGGCTGTCAATACCGTATTGGGCATCTGAATCTCCGGATTGATGTATCCCAGGACATCATCCAAGCGCATGATATTGTCAATAACGTCATCAAGCTGGAAGAAAAATGGTGTATATAAGTCATATGTCCTTGGCATCTCCTATTGAGGCAGAGGGAGACAGATTTGGGGAGCGGTGGAAGGGATGAGAAAGGCCACAAGGGCAAAGAACAAGGGTAGAGGGAGAACAACAGGCCCCTTATGGGGGTCTTCTTCCATCCAGCCTCCAAAGCAAAGGAACTCTAGAGGGAGGGACAGGCACAGATTTGGGGGGTTTGGAGGTATGGCAGCCAACTTCTAATCCCTAGGAATCCTGATTAACACTTCCAAGAAGACTGTCAGCTCAATGAGGGCAAAGCATGTAAGTGCTTCATGATTGTTTGTTAAATTGAACTGGGGGGTTTTCATGATTTCCCACCTCAATAGTGTGACTCAGCAGCCCTACAAGATGATGAGCTCCAAGGCTACATTAGTGGAAAGCCAACATCCAAAGGATGAGACCAAAGAATCCCACTGGACTTTGCCCAAGCCAGGTCCTAACAATTTGGCTGGTTTAGAGCACCACATGTTAAGGACATTCAGAGAAAGGGGACTAGGACAGTAAGGGGACTTCAAATCTGGCTAGAGTAGAATCTCCAGGAGAAACTTGAGATGTTTATTTAGCCTGGAAAGTTAGAATGGGGGGGGGGTAATTTGGAACTATGCCCCAAAAGCTATAAAACTGTGCATACCCTTTGATCTGGTAAAACCACTACTGGGTCTATATCCCAAAGAGATTTTTTAAAAAGGGTGGGGGAAGGACCTACTTTTACAAAAATATTTATAGCAGCTCTTTTTGTGGTGGCAAAGAATTGGAAAATGAGGGGATGTCCATCCATTGGGGAATGGTTGAACAAATTGTGGTCATAGAATACTATTGTGCTGTAAGGAATGATGAGCAGGATGATTTCAGAAAAAGCTAGGAAGATCTATATGAACTGATACAGAGCAAAATAAGCAGAACTGGGAGAACATTGTACATAGTACCAGCAATGCTGTACAATGATCAACTGTGAAAACTTGGCTACTCTCAGAAATGCATTGATCTGGGACAATCCTGAAAGATTCATGATGGGGAATGCTCTCCACCTCCAGAAAAAGAACTGTTGGAGTTGTCTTTCACATCAGTGTAGCATTGCTTTTATTTTGGGGTTCTGGCTATGTATTGAGTGTGCTCTTACAACAGTGATTAATATGGAAATATGTTTTGCATGACAATACAAAATAAAATTAAAACAAAATAAAACAAAAAAATAAGAAAGTAAAAATGGAGCAGCTAGGTGGCTCAGTAGATAGAGAGCCAGGCCTGGAGACAGCAGGTTCTGGGTTCAAATCTAGTCTCAGACACACATTTCCAAGTTATGTGACCCTGGGCAAGTCACTTAATCTTCATTGCCTTGTCCTTACTGCTCTTCTGCCTTGGAACAGATAGTATCAATTCTAAGACAGGAGGCAAGGGTTTTAAAAAAGTAAAAATGAAAGAAAGAAAGAAAGAAAGAAAGAAAGAAAGAAAGAAAGAAAGAAAGAAAGAAAGAAAGAAAGAAAGAAAGAAAGAAAGAAAGA
>NW_025383619.1:0-4606 GCF_016433145.1 Gracilinanus agilis
CCCCTCACTCACCCGGGGCTGAAGCCCTTGGCCAGCAGCCAGGCGCGAACCTGGGGGGCCGGCGAGCCGGGGCTGAGCGGGGGTTCGGGCGGCGCCAGGCGCGCCGTGACGGCCCCGCGACTGGAGCTCCGGGGACTCCGGGGGCCCTGGGCCAGCCGGGCCTGCAGCTCCTCATTGACGCTCAGCATGTGCGCGAACTTCTCTGCGGGGTGCGGGGCAGAGAGAGGAGGGAGGGGCTGGGGGATCCCCGGGGCCACCGACCCGCAGCCCCCTCCCCCCTCCAGGGCCCCCCAATACTTTGGCAGCTTTAGCCTCCAGCTCCGTCGTGGCGGCATTTTACAGAGGGAGCAAACCGAGGCCCTTATCCAGGGACTCCATGCCAAAGACCCAGAGGCAAAGCCCCGCTAGGGGGGAAGGATGGGGCACGGGCTTAGGCCAGGGATCAGAGGCTGGAAAGGATGGGGACAGGGTCTTCCCTCCCTGAGGAAGCAAGCACTGCCCCTACCTACCCTTCTCCCCCGCATCCAGGTCCAGGCTGTCGGTGCTGCCCCATCGGGGCCTGGGGGGGGCTGGGGCCAAGGGCGGGGGAGGCGTCCTCTGCTCCTGGAGGGTCAAGGAGGCTCAGTGGGGGCCCGGGCTCCTGTTCTGCCCCCCCCCACAGTACAGTGCCCTTCTCACCAGCGCCCTGGCAGGGCTGGCCTTTCTGCTTGGGGGTCCTGGGTGAGAGGTGAGAATGTTGTAGGGGACGTACCCCTGCTGGCCCTGAAGGTCCTGAACTTTCCACCACTTCCGGGTATCATCCAGCACCTGCAGGTCCCGCACACAGAGGCTCAGTCCCAGCGGGGCCCATGGGCTTTCCTCCTTCCCTGAACTCTTTGTAGGGCCACTTCCTCCTAGTAGCCTTCCCTGAGTGCGCCCCTCCTCTACTCAGCAGAAATCCCTGAGGACAACCCCCACTGGGGCCTTCATGTCTTATTGGTCAGTCCTGGGAACGAGGGGCAGGGAGCCCCTGCAGGATCTCCAAGGGGAGGGGCCTCGGGTGTCCCCAGGAGCCTCCCCCCATTCCCCAGCCTCCAGGTCTCGGGTTTTGGTCACCTCTAGCAGGTCCCCTCGATGGACCGAGAGCTCACTGCCATTCCGGGCCTGGAAATCGTAGTTACAGAGAACCCACTTCCCCGGAACCCTGGACTCCGGCTCTGGCCCCGGCTCCAGCTCCGAGTCTGGTTCTGTGTGACTGAGAGGGGTTTGGGGGAAGGGGTCAGAGGGAGGCTGCTTCCCCTAAGGGAGAGGGGGCATGTGTGTGGGGGTGGGGAAGGGGCAGGAGAGGGCAAGCCAGACTGACAGAGACACCCCGACAAGGGGAGAGAGAGAGGCAGAGGTACAGGCAGAGGTCGAGACATATGGAGAAGAGAGAAGTGAGGAGAGAGAGAAAAGGAGAGACAGAGAGAGGGAGGGAGAGACAGAGGAAGACACAGAGGAGAGAAAAGGAGAGACAGAGAGAAAAGGAGAGACAGAGGAAGACACAGAGGAGAGAAAAGGAGAGACAGAGAGGGAGGGAGAGACAGAGAGAAAAGGAGAGGAAGAGAGAGATGGAGAAGAGAGAAGGGAGGAGAGAGAAAGGGAGAAAGAAGACAGAGAGAAAGAGAGAGGCAGAGAGGAATAGAGGAGTGACAGACTGACAGAGCCAGATGTGGAGGCTGGGTGGGTCTGTATTCCCAGGGTCTGGGGGGGATAGAGGAGGGAGAGGGCCTAGGATTCCCCCAGTCCTACCTGTGTAAGGGAGGGGGGTCTTCAGGGCCTCTGCCCCTCCCTGTTCGGAGCTGACAGCTTCGGGGTCCAGTCCCTGCAGAGCCCCCTTTCTGCCCCCTCCATTGCTCAGTCCTCCCCCATCTTTGATGTCTGTTTCCCTTGCCCCCAGAATCCCCCTCAGAGGCCCCCTCATCCTGTCCTCTTGAATCTCGCTCCCTGACTGTGCTTCCTCAGTGCCCAGTCTTCTCCTTGGCAGCCTGGCACTCCTGATGCCCTCTCTCGCCTTTCC
Organism: Gracilinanus agilis; assembly: GCF_016433145.1. NCBI lineage: Eukaryota > Metazoa > Chordata > Mammalia > Didelphimorphia > Didelphidae > Gracilinanus > Gracilinanus agilis. Next base: position 2,039 of record NW_025383619.1, read on the forward strand.
CTGTGTGTGCATGTGTGTTGTGTCTTTCTGTGAGTCGGGCTCTGCCAGCCTGTGTTCACCTCTGTCCCTGCCACCTAGCCCCACTCTGCCCGTGTGCCCCTGTCCGTTGCCCCTCTGACTCCTGTGCCCCTCCCACACCCCCCGGCCTATCCCCTGTCCCTGCCCCCTCACCACCTCACCCACCTGCACCCCCAGACAGAGAGAGACAGAGAGAGAAAGAGACGGCCGTTTAGGGCCTCTGGGGTGCCTCTCGCCATCCCAGAGCCCAGCCCTCAGGGGCTCCTCCCCAGTCCCAGTCGGAGTCTGTCCTCACTCACCCATTGACTTCAATCTGTGGGGCCGATTGCTGGGAGGGAGGGAAGAGAAGGGCGATTGGGGGGGCTGTTGGGGTGCCTCCTCAGCCCTCCCTGCCAGGGGCCTTCCCTGGACCCTGTGGAGGAGCCTCGCACCTGGCTCTCTCACGAGTTCTGAGGGGGAGGGTGGGGGCTCACCTGCCACCGACGCCTCTCATGGCGGTGTTGGCCCTCCACTGGGTCCTCCCAAGGCTGGCCCCCGGGGCTGGTGGGGGCTGGTTCCCAGCCACTGTAGAAGACTGGGGAGTAGGGGGTGCCTTCCTCAGGGGGCAGCTCGAGCCTGTGGGGCAGAGAGAAGAGGCGGGGGGGGGGGTGTCCCATGAGCCACTGAAGCACTGCCCGCCTCAGTTTCCTCACCTGTAAAAAGGGCATCATGAACATGGCTTCCCTCCCAGGGTGGTTGGGAGTTTGAAATGAGATATTGGTGAAGGCCTTGGAGAGCTGCAAGGCCTACTGGGCCTGGCGCCTTCCTTCAGGGCTTCCCACCCGGCACCCCGTACCTGGCCTTGGTCCAAGAGTCTCCCAGAGAAGTCCAGAGTTCAGCCTCCCGGGCGGTCAAGGTCTCTTTGAGCAGGGCCACGGCCTCCGCGGTCAAGCGAGGCTGCTGCACGGCCTGGGCAAAGCTGGGGCCTCCGGACGTGTCCACCACCTGGCACGGGATCGGAGGGGATGGGCCGGCCTGTCGGCCCCCCTTCCAGAAGCCCCCCGCCCAGGCCAGGGCCCCTCACCATCTGCAGGGGGCCCAGCAGGAAGTGCAGCAGCTCCGGGGCCGAAGGGTCCGTGATGTTGGAGCGCAGGCGGGCCTGGGGACACAGCAGGTTCTGGTCAGCCGCCCTCCCCGCGGGCACCGTGCCTGCCCCAAGTGCCCGCCAGCTTACCAGCAGGCTGAAGGAGTACTTGATCTTCTGCAGGATGTCCGTGTACTCTTCCTCCGTGGGGGGCTTCGCCCGAAGAGTCAGGAGGCCCTCTGGAGAGAGGTGGGGGGGGGCGGGCAAGGACAGGAGGGGGCAGCCTTAGGGGGGCAGGAAGGGCCCGAGGAGCCGCACACCTCCTGCTCCCAGCTCTGCTGCTTGTGGCCTCGGTTTCCCCATCTGTACATGTAAACTCAAAGCCACCCTGCTCAGGTGGGCTCAGGAGGCCTCTACATGGCAGGAGATGTGACCCCTGATCAGAGACTTTCAGGAGAGGAGAGGAAAGAGATGGGGAGACAGGAAGGGAGGGGACGGGGGAGGGAGAGAGACAGATGGAAAGGGAGGGAGGGAGAGGCAGAGAGACAGGGAGGGGAAATGGGGGAGGAAGGGAGAGGGAGGGAAAGAGGGAGAAAGGGAGGGGGGAAAGAAGTGGGTGCAGCCTTTGAATAGCTAAGGGGGGCAGGACGACAGCACCCCACATTCCTGGCCCTAGCATGGCACCCTCCTTTGGGACCCTGAAGCAGCCTCTGGGGGATCCCCTGACTCGGGGGTGACTGTAGTCTGGGCTGGGCTCCCCCTCTGGCCCCAATCGCCCCAGGGATGACAACAGCCCTTGGGGGGCCCCGGGGACACTAATTCTCACACTAAAATGGGGGGAGGGGCGCAGCCACCCTCACTCACCCCCGGGTGCTCTCCGCCTGGCCCTCCGGCCCCGCTCCCGGTGCTCCAGGACTCGGGAAGCCTCGGCGGACTTCTGCAGCTTGGCCACAAAGCTCTCCACGTCGTCCAGGATGTGGTTCAGGATGCCCTGAGAGCGGCGGGAGAAGGTGAGGCTGGGGGGCCTCCCGGCTCCCCCCCCAGCACCCTCTTCTCCCGGGGCTGCTGGCTCACCACGTTCCGCTCAGCCTCCAGGCTGGCCAGGTCCGGGGCGGGCCTCGGGGTCACTGAGGGAGGGAGGGAGGCCTTAGAGCCCACGCCTGGAGCTGGCCAGGGCTCCCTCCTGCCCACCCGCGGGGACACCCCGGCAGAGCCCCTTCCTAAGCCTCTTGGCACCTCTGGGTGCCTCCCGTTTCCCTGGTCAGAAGGGGTCGGGTGGGAGAGGGGCCCCCTGCGGGAAGGGGGTGCGGCCCAGCCTTCACCTCCCTCCTCCTCCTCGGGGACGGCTGCCTCTTCCTGGCTCAGGGGCCCCAGCAGGCGCTCGCGGGGGGCGATGGCCACCCGAGTGGAAGGCCTGCGCTGGAAGGGGAGGTCCGCGGGCCCCGGGCTGGGCGTGCGCTTCAGCTCCTCCTGGGTGGCCCTGAGGG
>NW_025383620.1:0-6036 GCF_016433145.1 Gracilinanus agilis
GGCCTGCGGCGGAGAAGGGGGGGAGCCCCCCGCGGTGCTGGAGTGCGAGCTCCGCCTCCCAAACCCTGGCCTGGGCCGGGGGAGGCAGGTGTCCGAGCCCCAGCCCGGGCGGGCAGGGAAGGCCCATCTCATTGTGTGCCGGGGCTGCCTGGCTAGTGCGTGTGTGTGCGAGTGTGCTCCGGGGGTAGGGACCGAGGGAAGGAAGGAGCCGAGAGGGCCACTGAGGCAGAACCCCGGCCGAAGGAGTTTGACAGCGGGCGGGCAGGAGCTACAAAGGAGGCCGCTTCTCCCTCCTTCCCAAAGGATTCCGAGTCCCTTAAGGTGGGGAGAAGAGATGAAGCCTCGAGATGCTCGGGGCCTGGCTGTGTGTACAAAGGAGCGATGGCATTATGTAGGGAGAATAGCCTAGGCAGCACCCCTCCTCCCCAATCGGAGTAGGGGTCACACGGGGAGGTCATCATCGTAGGGGGTGAGGAAGCAAGGTGTAGGACTCTGAATGTGATGTGGAAGTAAGGATTTTGGAGTCGAGAATACTGACAGTATAGGCACCCTACTATGAGTCCTCTGAACTTAATAGGATTTAAATGTGTACTCTAGTTGTACAGAGCACCATGCAAGGTGCTGGGAATATATATATATATATGTGTGTGTGTGCGTATATACACACGTACTTGACTGTATGTATTTAGAAAAATATACGTACACATACATACACATATATTTTTGAAAGGTTCCTGTCTTCAGAGAGCTTGAAATAGTGCTTTAAAGACTTAAAACTGCACTTAGACTTTGGGGACACCTTGTTTAAGGATATAACAACAGACTGAATCCAAAAAATCACTAGGTAGGGAAGGAGGGTGCTAACAGTTGGAGGTTTAAGGAAAGACTGAGTAGAAAGTCATGTTTGAGTTGCTTCTTGGAGGAAATGAGAGGATTCCATATGGTGGACATGTATTCCAGGCTTGATATAAAGCCACAAAAAGATGCCAGGTATGAAGAACAGAGAGAACACTTTGGTTGTACTGTAGGCTCTGAGAAGGGGAATAGTATATATGAAAGTTGTAAGGATAGATTGAGATCAAATTGTGAAAGACTTTAAAAGCCAGAGAGAGGAGTTATTTCTTTAGCTGTAAGGAGCAGTTAAAGATTTTGAGAAGACAAATGGCCTGATTATTAAATCTGTGCATTGGAGAAATTTATCTGTTCCGTGAAGCAATATAATGGTGTTGGAAAGGCATTAGCCTATGGGGTGGTAGTTTAGGCTCTGCCACTACCTAGATACATAATTTAATCTTTCATCTGGAGCTCAGTTTCTCCAATGGTAAAATTAAAGGATTGGATTAATGCTCTCTGACTTTTTGACTGTATATTCAAATCTTATCAACTCTTGCTTCCTCTGTCATTGATTCTTACCTTTTCTTTTTTCACCCTTATCCTATCCTTTCATTAAGGAAAACTAACTTCTTTTGTCCTTTTCAGATTGCTCATGATCTTCCCTCCACTGAAGGGACTGATCACTTTTACCTGATCTCATTTCCTTCTTTGCCGATTTTACTTGTCAGTCCCTCTTAGTCATCTAGCTCTCCTCCACTGGTACCTTCTCATTAGTTTACAGATATGTTAATTTCTTCACATAGTTAACCAAGATCTTTATTTGACTACTTCTATATCCCATTTTTCTGTTTTTCCTGATGCTGTTAAATATCTTGAAAGGTTGTTTAGAGATGTCTACACATCCTCATTACTCATTCTGTCTTTTAAGATGGCATTTTAGTTCCCGTCTATCTACTGAAAGTTTCTAGGGTCACCATTATAATCATCAAATCCAATGGTTCTCATCTTCTTTGACCTGTCAATGTCTTTTGATACTGTTGACTGCCCTTTTCTATTGAATTCAAGTGATTCTCTTAACTTAAAAATTTTTTTTTCTGTGCCCTTCCTTCACTACTTCCTCAAATTAATATCTATCCCTTAATGGATATTCCCCAATCATCTGTATTCAGCCCTTTTTAATTCTTTCTACATTTTCCATTGAAAAGCTAACATTGACTCCCACTACTTCAACTACTGGCTCTTTCCAGATAACTCCCAAATCTATATTTCTAATCCTGACTATATTCTGATCTCTAGACCTGAACGTCCAGTTGCCTACAAAAAAGCCTCACCTAGATGTCCTCTTGGCACCTCAAACTAACATATTCAAAGATTTCTTTTCTTTGGGCTCCCTTTCTGTCCTCTCTATTTTTGACTGTGCCATCACCATTCACTGTGCCTTCTTTGTTCAAAACCTTGGGGTTATCTATTAGTTTTTCCTTTTCCTCATCTCTCATATCCAGCTAGGTACCGAGGTCTGCCCATTCCTTTGCAATATCTCATTCATCCATTCTTCCTAATGATGTCATCCTAGTACAGGCCTTCATTTCCATCCAGTTGTCCTATTTCAGGTGCCTTCTACCTTCTCGAATCTATCTTTCAATGTTGTTTTTCTGCTCAAGAAACTTTAATTGTTCTCTGTTGACTACCAAGTAAAGTTCAGACTTCTTTGCCAGGAGTTCAAGGTCTTCTAAGGTTTAGGGCTTCCTACCTTTTTAGCCTCGTTTCTTTTTACTCCCCTCTGTGCCTATAATATTTAATCCAAATTGCATTACTCACATATATGATATGCTCTCTTGCCTTTCTGTTGCCTGATTGTTCTCATTATTTTCTTCTATTGAATCCTTACTAATTCTTTAGTTCTCAACTCAGTTGTCACCTCATCCACGAAGTTTTCTTTGATCAATAATACTTTCTGGATCTTACAGCATCTTTTCCTTCTTTCTAACTTACATATATGCTAGTACATTAAGGTTTACAAGTGCTTTACATATATCATCTCATTTGATCATCATAACAACACTGAACTAGGTGCTATTATTCTCCCTTTTACAAATGAGAAAACTAAGGCAGATTTGCTCAGTCATACAGCTAATAAATATCTTAGGCAGGATTTAATTTGGGGTCTTTCTTACTGCAAGTCCAGTTCACTATCCTTTACCCTGTTACTCTTGTTTGGGGAAATGAAAATTTTCTTATTTACTTACATCATTTAAAAAATTCACTTACCCTGAAAGTATCTTAAATATTTCAGTTATATGAAATTTCACAGACTATTGTCAAGTATTTCAGCAGCAATAGAGTCCAGGATAGGGAGAAACGTATATCATTTTGCTTTGAAAAATTTGACTTTTTAAAATTTTAAGTTTCATTTTTCTCTTCTTGAAATATTCAAAATCAGTACCTCAATGCCATTATAACCTTTTGTAGTTTTCCTATGCAGTTATAATCCCTTTCGATGGTGATATGAGTTTTTCCAAGCTGCTTTGATTTTAATTTAATTAAATTAATTTAATTTTATAAAAGTTATAGTTTTGTGGAGTGGAAAAAGAAGTTAATTTGGAGCCAGAAGGTCTAGGCTCAAGTATTTTAGTTCTGCCAGTTAAAACCTGTAAGAACTTGGATGAGCCTCTTTGAGCCTCAGGTTCCTTATCTGTAAAAATGAGCCAGTTGAACACTGCATACCTTAATGCATTTGTTGTGTGTATATGTTTATCCCCCTACTAGAAAGTCTGTTTCATGAGGGAACTTACATAAACTTGCCTCATCTAACTAAATCTTTACAGCACCTGACACTGTATTCTACACATAGATACTTAATAAGTATGCATTGAATGAATGAATGAATAAATTAATTCAATTTTTAAAAATACCTAGTAAGTGCCTATAATGTCCAAGGCATTATGTTAGATACCAAGGATATAAAGATGAAAAATTATATCATGACCATCTTCCCTGACCAAAATTGTCCACCACTTTCATATGTTGACAACCATATGTTGTCCTCTCCTCTTAGAAAATGTGAGTTGCTTGAGGTCAAGGACTTTTTTTTTTAACCCTTACCTGCTGCCTTAGAATGAATAGTCTATGGTTCCAAGGCAGGAGCTTAGAAAAGTCTAGGCAAAGGGGATTAAATAATTTACTCAAAGTCACACAGCTGGGAAGTATCCAAGATGAGATTTGAACCCATATCCTCTAGATTCTAGGCCTAGCACTTTTATCTTCAATGCTCCCTAGCTGCCCCTAGGCTATTTTTTTCTCTTTCTTTTCTTTTCTACAAACCCTTCCCTTCCATTTTAGAATCAATATTAAATATTGGGTCCAGGATAGAAGAGTGGTAGACTAGGCAATGAGAGTTAAGTGACTTGCCCAGGGTCACATTGGTAGGACATGTCTGAGGTTGGATTTGAACTGAGGACCTCCTGTCACTGGACCTGGTTCTCAATTCACTGAGCCACATAGCTGCCCCTTGTCTTGTTTTTTTCCCCCCTATATATATCCTGGATACTTAGCTCAGTGTCTAGTACAAAATATAACAAATTGACAAAAGCTTTTTCATTTATTTGAAGAACTTACAGTCTGTTGGGTAGTAATGACATATGAGGAATTAGAGGAGGAAGAGAAGACATTCACCTAGGATTTGAGGGTGAGAGGGGATTGAAGGTCAGTGGAATCTAGAAAGGTATTTGAATTTGAACCTTCATGGATTCTGAAAGGCAGAAATGAAGAGGGGAATTAATTTCAGACTTGGAGGACCCATTGCATATAGAGGAAGGAGATGGCATTGAGAGCTACTGGTGGTCCAGTTTGGCTGGAATGTAGAGTGTATTGTAAATTTCAGAAAGGAAGGAGGATGTGGAAGAACTTAAATACCAGGTTTATACAGGTTTATATTTTATTCTCTAGGTCAGGGATTCTTAGCTTTTTTTTTTTTTTTACCAAACTAGATCTAGCAATTAGTTAAAACCTGTAGATCCCTCCCAAAATCATGATCTTAAATGCATAAAATAAAATATATACAATTACAAAGGAAACCAATTACATTGAAATTCAGTTATCAAAAAACATTTTTTTAATTAATCCTAGGTTAAGACCCTCTGAACTAATTTATGTCTGAGAGCTTCTTTAGATCCTGCAGTTGTGCTCTGCACTCAGAAAATGGGCAACACCAAAAAAGGGTGAGATGCATAATTCCAAATTATGCAGTCTTGTCTTAGAGTGCCTAAATGTAGGGTCTGAGCCAGTAGGTTAGATAGGTGAGAGTCACCCATCCCTTTTACTGTAGAGAGGATCTTGGTTAGTGCCTCCATCACCTAGTCCCCTGATATTTTCTGGGCTCTTTCACTTGAAATAAATCCACTTCCTGTGTGGACTACTTAATGATACTTGTGTCTCTTGCTTTAGGACTCCTTGTGCTAAAACTGTGGCAGAGCCAGTTGGGGCTCACTCAATAATTGCCTCTACTGTGACAGGACCTTTTGAAGTCAGATGACCCAACCGAACTACTCAGGGATATACTAGCTCCCAATCAGCAGCTTCCTTGCATTGTTAATATCCATACTCACCTGAAACTTTTACAGGGTCAGAGAGGAAGAGGAAATGTACTAAAGTCAAAGAACAATAGTTATAGAAATAGGAAATCTGAGTTTTCATTTGTGTACATGAGCTTGGGCATTAACTTTGCCTCAGTTTCCTCATCTGTAGGACAGTGATGATAATTGCTTATATTACCTACCTCATGGGTTTGTTGTTCGGAGAGCACTTTGTAAATTTGAAGGCACTAGAAAACTGCTAGATGGTGATTGTTCTTTAGTGGTTCTATAATTTCATGATATGGGTACTTTTTCTAATAATACAGCTCATAACATCTCATGTCTTGTGATTCTTGACCTTGTCCTTCCATAAATCTATCTAATACATTGGCCACTTTATTTTAGGACGTTTTACATTTCACAGGTAAAAGGGGCCATCCCATGACTGACACATCCCCTAGTTGGTATCTTTTGTACTCCTTTTTTTTCTTTTATACTACTTCTTGTGCCCAAGTCATGATTGTTAATAAGTAGAAACTTACTTTTTTTTTTAACATTTATTAATATTCATTTTTAACATGGGTACATGATTCATGCTCCACCTTTCCCCTTCAACCCCCCCCCCCCCCCC
>NW_025383621.1:0-3658 GCF_016433145.1 Gracilinanus agilis
ATATATATATATATACATACATATATAGCCTCTTTGGCATTATTGTATGAAAATAGATATTTCTTTTATACACTATGAAAATGGATATTTCTTCTTTATCCTTTACTCTTAACAGAAGGACCATTATTCAATCCAACTTCAATACTTTTTGACAAGGGCTTTGGGAGCCTTGCCAATGGACCAGCTGATGGAAGATAGAAAAAAGGTTATATACATATATAAAGGGTGTAATGTACATATATATGTAGGTATGTGTATATATATATATATATATATAAGCACACATAATATGTATGTATACAGGATAGAAAGTTTGCCCTCTTAGTGAAGAAGCCAATAAGAAGTTTAAAGAATCACCTCGAGGCAAGTTACTGAATCTCATCTCATTGTTGAATTGTGGAAAGAAAGGAAAGAAAAGCTTGAATTATCCCTTGACATACTTCCTCACCTTCTCCTCTCCTTTCCTCCAGTACCCAAAGACCCTAATGAAGAGAAATCATAAAGATGAGTTCTAATAACTCTCCTTCCATTCTTGCTATTCATGAAAATGACCGATCCTCTTTAAATTCCTTCTCTAGACACGATGTGGCTACTTGATCAAACTGGATTCCACAGTTTACATGAAACTGGGTTTCCTTCAGAGAGAAATGGGTTTCAGGTAGGAAGTTAATTTTTTATCAAGTCCTAATAAAAGCTTTCACTTAGCCAGTACATTTCCTCAAAAGGGTTTTACTTTAATTTTCAAGTAACATCTCACTCATACCTCAGACATTCCTGTGTGACAATAAGATGGCAAAGGTTCATCTATCCACATTTTACTTATGGTGATAAAAAGACCAACTATCCTGAGTTTGGTGCCAGTCAAAGCCACATTTCCTAGTTCTTTCCCTACAGTTCCCATAGCTAAACTAAACCCATACTATGTCAGGATTGATTGAAGGTCCCAGGGATAGCTAGTCTAAAAAAAAGAAAATCTAATGGGATATGATAACTGCTCAAGAGAGGGTCATGCAGGAAAGGGAAACAGGGAGGGAGGGAGAGAGGAGGTAAAGGAGAGACAAGGAGTTGGAAAGGGAGAGAGAAGGGATTGGGGTAGGGGGAAGGCCTGTGTTCAAATCTGGCCTCAGACACTTACTAGCTATGCGACCCTAGGCAAGTCATTTAACCTTTATTTGCCTTAACCTACTGTAGAAGAAATGAGAAAGAACATCAATATATTTGCCAAGAAAACCCCATAGACAGTATTAGCATTTTACAGTCTACAGGGTCACAAAGATCAAACATGACTGAATAACTGAACAACATTAAGTGTTGGGGGAAAAACAAAACGATTCTGGAATTCATGAAGCTCATAGTCTGATGAAGGGACACCACACAATTATGTACAAATTATATGTACAGGGTAAATTGGACATAATGTTAGCAGGAAGGGAATAAGATTAAGGAAGACTAGTCAAAGCTTCCTGCAGAAGGTGAGATTTTAGCTGAGACTTGAAGGAAGACAAGGAAGCCAAACCAAGAGATTAGGAAAGTGAGAGTGCCTGGCATAGGGGTCAGTCATTAAAAATGTCTGAGTCAGGAGATAGACTATCTTGTGGGAGAATGAGCAAGGAGGCTAGTGTTACTGGATTTTAGAGCATGTAAAGGAAAATTAAGTTGTAAGAATACTGAAAAGATACAATAGACCGGGTTATAAAAAAGGGCTTTGGAGCTTGGGTCCAAACTTGGGGATTGGGTCAGCAGATATACCTAAAGCAGGATTTTAACCCCAGACATATGAATCCATTCAGTGTTCTTTCCACTGTCAAAACCAAAGAAAGTGGCAAAATGGGGGTATTTAATAATACTGCCCCCAGGGACAGGTGGGTGGCTCAGTGGATAGAGATCCAGGCCTGAAGTTGGGAGGTCCTGTTTTCAAATCTGGCCTCAGATACTTCCTAGCTGTGTGACCCTGGGCAAGTCACTTATTCCCCAATTTCTAGCCCTTTCTCCTCTTCTGCCTTGGAACTGTTACTTAGTAAGAGGTTTGTTTTGGGTTTTTTTGTTGTTGTTGTTTTTAATAAGAATATGTGAGGAAGGGAAGAAATATGACAAAAGGCTTTGAACCTGGGCATTCCTTCCTGGAAGAACTGCTTTAACAGATAAATACACAGAGACAAATGATGACCTAAGATCAAGGTGGCAGAACGAAGAAGAGCCCAGAACTCATCTAGTCCTGATTTTTTTCCCACTTTCCCATAATTTCATTCTTTCTTTGGTGTTTCTGAAGCAGTTTAGGTTCCATTAAATAAAATGCTTAGGGAATGTGGTGCTTTCCTTTCTTATTTTTTTAAATATATGGTGATGGAAAACTTCAGACCTACCCTGCTATGTAGAAAGGAACTCGGCCTCTCTTAGTTAACTTCAATTAGATTACCTAATTCTATACCTCATCCATTACTTGAAGTGACCCACAGGGCTTCTTTTCCTGAATATCACTGCCCATGACCCAAAGCTAATTTGTTTAGCCATTGACTTCATCAAGGCAGTAAATCCTGGAGCTGTGGGTTTGCACAGAAGTCCATCCAAGAGGTCTCTCTCCTGGGATGCAACGGTGGCCCCAAGCTCAGGCCAAGCTCTTTAGAAGCCAAGGCAGTCAAGTTAAACAGGAGCCCTAAATGAGTGTCCCTTCCTCACCCTGCCCCCATATGACAGATATAGATTGCTGTTCCTGCAGCAGCTGTCATGGAAAGACTGAGAGACAGGCACCTTGTTTTATTGCCTCTTAAGGGATACGTGTGCCTGCCAATGGGTGCTTCAGCACTTTTCCATTAAATCAAAGGGAGTCCCAAGATCATCTGTAGCATGACTCCTCTGCCCCATGCAGATTCATAAATTTGTACTTCATAAAAAGCTGTTTGTGTCAGAAAAAGGCAAGAAGCTGTGATATATTTCACTGATCACTTGAGCTTCTTCGGGTGCCAAGACAGAAACTCAGGAGCACATGAGCTCAGTTCTAAATGTGAGTCAGAGCCCTAGTCTTGTCTCTAGGAAACCATATGGGATTGGAGGTGGGGAGAGAGAGGTAAAGGATTCTGTCGTGTGGGCAGAAATCATTTCTGCTGGGCACAGTAGTGTATGCCTGGACTTCCAGCTGCTGGGAGGCATAGGATGGTGGGTCACTGGAGTTGGGGTGTTCTGAGCTCTAGTAAGCAGGGTAAAAACCAATCAAGTGCCTCTACCTCGCCTAGCACCAATATAGTGTCCTCTACCCTAAAGGAAGAGAGGGCCACCAATAGGCATTAGGAAGGGTAAACCAAATGAGGTTGGAAAAACAGGACAGAGAAAATTAAGAGTGGCTGGTTAGACCAATTAGAGAATGACACATGAGCTGAATTTTGAAGAAAACTAAGGATTCTAAGATGCAGAGGTAAAAAGGGAGTGCATTCTGGGCATGATGCCTCTACAGAAGCATGGAGAAGAGAAATGGAGGGCTGTGCATGAGGACCAATAAGACCACTTTGACTGGACTGCAGAGTGTCTTAAAGCTAGATGGAAAGGTAAATTGGGGCCAGATTATGAATGCTTTTTAATGCCAAACAGAGTTTATCATTGTTCCTAGAAAATGGGGATCCATGGGAGTTTATTGAATAGGAGTGTGATTTGGTCAGATCTGCAA
>NW_025383622.1:0-4769 GCF_016433145.1 Gracilinanus agilis
TATATATATATATATATATGTATGATAAAAAAAACTATGCCTTATTTATTTCTATTTTTCAGTTCTTACAAAAGTCATTTATTCTTGAAACAATATTTTTGTTGTATGTAATTTGGTTCTGCTCATTTCACCCTTCATAACTTCATGTAGGTCTTTACATATTAAAAAAAATAATCTGTTCATCATTTCTTATGATATAGGAGTGTTCTATCACAATCATATGCCAAAACTTGTTTAGCCATTCCCTATCTGATGGGGATCTTTTCAAATTCCAGTTCTTCAACACCACAAAGAGAACTGCCATATTTTGGAATATTTGTTTTTTTGCCTTTTTCCCTCATCATCTTAGGAAATAAATCTAATAAATGGTATTTCTGGGTCAAAAGGTATACGATGTTTTGTAATTCTTTGGACTTTATTCTAGATTGTTCTAGAAAATGCTTGGATCAGTTCATAGTTCCACCAAAAGTATATCAGTGTCTCCGTTTTCTCAAATTCTCTCCAACATTTAGAGTTTTGCCCACTTATCATTTAACCAATTTGATAGATTTGCAATATCTTAGAGTTTTTTAAATTTGCATTTTAAAGTCTAAGTTACACTAAAGATTTTGAGTTGGGTTGGTAGGTAGAGATTCCTCGTTAAGATATTCCCTATGCAAATGAAATCACAGATCTAGTCCCTTTTCCTACCAAGAGCTTAGAACAATTTCTAAATAAATATTTGCTGAATTTAAGCAATTTGTAAGATATAGCAATCTATCTTGTCATGAGTGGAATAACTGTACTTAATAAATGATCACAGTAGACTGGGACCTAAAGAATGGATATGTGAAAACACCTACCTCCATTCCTGCAGCATAGGTAAGAAGTCTGTGCCTGGAACACTTTATACATTTTATTCATTTATTTATTTTTGGTGAATTAATACTTCTGATTATTTTCTTTCTTCTAACTCTTTTCATTTTATTATACATATGTATTTACTATTTCAATTTATGCTGACTTTTAGTATGTCAATATTAATGTACAACTGATAAGAATCTCATCCATGCCCCATAGTAATTTATATTCAGGTAAGTAAAAGAGTAATGGCAAAAAATTCTCTTTGAGGAAGTTCATTTATGCAGTGTTAAAATGTAATATGTAATTTTAATTGTACTGTTATTTATTTTGTTAAATATTTCCCAATGTCATTTTATCTAGTTGGTGTGGGAGTATTATCAGTAGCAGGTGGGCAGCAGAAGTGTTTGATGCCTCTGCACTAGAGGATGGTAAATAATTTGTGAAGATGACTTATCTTTCTAAATTCTGATTTAACATGTTTCTTAGAGACACATTTTTTTAAAGATTCATTTCCTTCGGTGACATTTTGAGCCACTTTTATCATCTGGTCAATTATGATTTTTAAGAAGTTGTTTTCTTCAGTATTTTTGGTGCCTCTTTTTGCCAAGTTGGAAATTCTCTTTCCATATTTTTTGCATACCTCTCATTTATTTCAATAGTTTTTCCTCTATCATTTGTAATTTATTTTATTTTTTTTTAAGGAAGCATCATCTCTTCTTTTTTATTATATCTTGGATAATTTTTTAACCCTTGTACTTCGGTGTATTGTCTCATAGGTGGAAGATTGGTAAGGGTGGGCAATGGGGGTCAAGTGACTTGCCCAGGGTCACACAGCTGGGAAGTGGCTGAGGCCGGGTTTGAACCTAGGACCTCCTGTCTCTAGGCCTGACTCTCACTCCACTGAGCTACCCAGCTGCCCCCACGTAATTTATTTTTTAAAATCATTTTATTGCTCTTCTTTTTATGTCTTTCTTTGACTTGCCTAGAAATTCTTTTTTGGGTTTATGACCAATTTATATTTTTTCTTTGAGACTCTGTTTATATATGTTCTCTAGTCATTGTCTGCTTCTGAGTTTATGTCTTGACCTTCCTTATCACCATAGTAATTTTTTTTAATGGTCCAGCTTCTTTTTCTGTTATTTGCTCATTTTCCCCCACCTATTTCTCTTATATATATTTAGTTAGTTAGTGCTTCTATTTATTTTCTCTCTTACTCTTTTCATTTTATTGTATTTAGTTTGTCACAATTTACCATGTCTTTTAATATATAAAGATACGCAAATGCATATGGAGACATGTATGTACATATGTTTTATATACTTGTGATCATAGTTGTGTATACATATATAATATAGAGTATAAAGCATAGAATATTAAAATTATAAGGGACTTATGGGTGCATACACATATATGTCTAATATGTGTGTATATGTATATAGATATATACATAACGTATTTAAAATAAAGGATCTGGACTAAAAGAGTACCAAAGTTTCTTATAGCTTTAACATTCCTTGTTCTCTACCTCTTTTATTCTCACCCCAAATCTCTGGCACCTAACAATCTACCAATTACGTTCTATGAGCTCCCTAGAATTGAAAATATTTAGGGCTTTTTATGTTAAACATCCATATGAATTTATTGAACCCAAAGTCTGTGTTGGGGGGAGGAGGGACACAGGAAAGAAATGTGAAAATATGTAGGTTCTAATGAAAATTGTGAAGTACTTTTTTTTTCTTGGTTGGCATGGATCAGGAATAGTTCAGAATCATAAATAGTTTGTTGAAGCAATTAGAAAATCAAGTGCCTCACCAAAATAGGCTATTTTTAGAATCAGGTACTAAGATGCATGATAATCATGGCCATGTGGAATCACTGACTCAGTATATGAAAAGAAAATACTAGTAAAGAATAAACATGTAAAGAGATATTTCATATCTATTGGAAATAAAAAAGAACATCTGCTATGATGTACAAAATCAGAAATAAGATGACATCATTATATAACCATTACTTTGCAAGTAGCACAGAGTTCAAAGTACTCTACATATATTACATAACCAATTAGCATCAAATGAATTGGAAAAAGAAAGAGCAGGTATAAAGGTCTGATAAAACCTTATTGAATGATGGCACAATCCAGAATCTTCTGCTAAAAGTTCTAGCTTTCAGACTTACCTTCTTTCCTGGGAGTCAGTTGTTCAATGAGCTCGATTGCCTTTTCCTTAGCCAAAAATAAAGCCTACTTTCTGTTCTCTATTTCCCATGAACATTTTTCGTTTTGAGTTTGGTTTTGCTAGATGAAACAATCCATTTTTTTCATTTCCTTCAAGGTCATCGTGTTAAGTCTTCTTAAGAAATCCATAGTTTTCTATGCATTTTGTTTGTTTGTTTCAACTATTTGTAATCATGTGGAAATTTCTACATAAGTATTTCAAGGACTCTTAGCTGGTTGATTTGAAAAGGTTTTTCAAAGAAAATATGAAAAAGTGGAATGTCTGATTGGATCTTCTGTTAATTCCTTTAACACAGATAATGGGATGTAATAAAATGGTACATGTACATATTACCACCATTGACAAATGATTGGAATTTGAATGGAATAGATAAGGCGCCACTAATAGAAATTTATGGGAAAAGAAGCAACCTTAGAAACAACTTGTAGAATGATCTAATATTTAACAATGAGATCAATTCAGTGATTTGATTAGTGTAAGGCACTGGGTGTATGATAAAGATATGAAGTGTTCCTTGTCTATGACACACAGAATCTGAAAGAAGGAACAATCAAAATATGGGAATTAATATTCACTGACCCTGAATACCCCTTCTTAGCAGTGAGGTTGTACTACCAGACAGGGATCTAACACAGGTTTCTGTACTTAAAAAAAAAATATCCCATTTCCTCTTTCCTGTGAAGAACTGAAATGAGTAAGTGGGGGACCTGAAAAAAGTTACTAGTTTTGGACCAGTTTTGAAACTGATATTGGTTGACCACAGGCTGAAACCCAGATGTTAGGTCTCTCTTCCTAGGATGGTGGCAACACAGTCTGACTGATCTCTCATGATGGCATAAATAAAGAACTTGGTTTATTTCACAAAACACAGGATAGGTAAGGGGACCAGAAAGATGGAGTCCTTAGATCTAAAAAATTCTTATCCCCTCCCCCAGCCTGACCTGCCAAGGTCTTTTCAGTGCCAACAAAGTTGTGCTACACTCAAGAGCACTAACTGTCTAACTAAAAATAAATATCTAGCTACCTAGTTCTGACTAGCTACTATTAAATAGGAACACAGTACAGTTTTTTTCCTTAAAAAAACTTACTTTATTTTTTTTATATTTTTTTCAAACATTTATTAATATTCATTTTTAACATGGTTACATGATTCATGCTCCTCCTTTCCCCTTCGCCCCCCGCACTCCCCCACCCATTGCCGATGCACATTTCCACTAGTTTTGTCATGTGTCCTTGATCAAGACCAATTTCCAAATTGTTGGTAGTTGCATTGGTGTGGTAGTTTCGAGTCCACACCCTCAATCATGTCCACCCCAACCCATGCGTTCAAGCAGTTGTTTTTCTTATATGTTTCCTCTCCTGCAGTCCTTCCTCTGAATGTGGGTAGCGTTCTTTACCATAAATCCCTCAGAATTGTCCTGGGTCATTGTATTGCTGCTGGTACAGAGGTCCATTACATTCAATTTTACCACACTATATCAGTCTCTGTGTACAATGTTCTTCTGGCTCTGCTCCTTTCGCTCTGCATCAGTTCCCGGAGGTCTCTCCAGTTCGCCTGGAACTCCTCCAGTTTATTATTCCTTTTAGCACAATAGTATTCCATCACCCGCATATACCACAGTTTGTTCAGCCATTCCCCAATTGAAGGACATCCCCTCCTTTTCCAATTTGTTGCCACCACAAAAAGCA
>NW_025383623.1:0-8989 GCF_016433145.1 Gracilinanus agilis
ATATATATGTATATATATATATATATATATATATATAAACTAATATACTCTCATGTTTCTGGTTTTCTTTTCAGGAGTATACCATAGATATAATTTTTGCCCAAACTTGGTTCGATAGTCGCTTAAGATTTAATAGCACAATGAAAGTACTTATGCTTAATAGTAACATGGTTGGGAAAATTTGGATCCCTGATACATTCTTCAGAAACTCAAGAAAATCAGATGCTCATTGGATAACAACTCCCAATCGACTGCTTCGAATATGGAGTGATGGAAGAGTTTTATATACCTTAAGGTAATGTTTTTATTGTTGATATTTTAATTATAATATATATATGTTAGCCCCTTAATCCATTAATAATGTTATATAATCTATTAAATATTATATTGTATTTTAATGGCAAATGAATAAATAATATTCCCATACAATGAGTTCACATGCAAGTTTCACACCAAAAAAAGGGATTACAGAATATTATAAGATGCATTCATGGTACAAGGGTCATCTTTTCAAATTATAGAAAAAAACAAGGTGTCAGGTAGATAGAGTCTACACAATTTCCCAAATTCTCCTCACCCTACCCTTTTCCTGATCTTTAATATTTTTTGTTTCTTTCCATGGTGATGTTTTTTGTTTTTTTTTTCTGAGCCTCTTAATGTGTTTTGGAGGGAGGGGACATAGGTCTGTTCTCCTTAAAGACAAACCTGCCAAAGTAGTTTCAATAATTTAGTAAACAAAGTATCCTTACTGATAAATCCTCTACTCCTTAAATTTCTGCCTCTAGTCCTACCCCACCCCCATCTGTTGTCATTATGTCTGGAAAGTAATTTATCACCTCTATGTTCACCCTAAGGTGTTAAATAAAAACCATCCCTTTTAACTACATTCAGCTAGTACATTTCTAGCCTTCACTGTGAAATTTTTTAAAGGAAAAAAAAATAGCTTAATCTCAGTGCCTGTACAGTCCTGATATTTCACTGGTCTTAACTTTTTGCATTCAAGCTTCTGATCCTATCACTCTAAATTAATTTGCTTTTTTTAAAGGTACCTTCCTGGTAACCAAATAAAATAAAATTTTAAAAATCTTCATTCTTCTTAACATTTCTACAATTTTTACATGGGTGACCACCTTTTCCTACAGGTTATTTCATTCTTCCTTATATTCAGACATACTGCTAACTCCTTACTTTTCTTGATCTTTAATTATTTTTGTTTGTTTCTTTCCCTTGTGACTTTTTTTTCCTTACCCCCCTAATGTGTTTAGGAGGGAGGGGACAGCATACTCCGAGAGTTTGTCCTTGGTTCTTCTTTTCCTCTGTCGTTCTTCCTTGGCAATGATTTACTTCTTGTTTCCTGCCTCTGTTAAGATGATTTTCATTTATATATTCCCAGTTCTTCATTTTTTCCCACCTGGACCTAAACCTGTAGCTCCTATCATCAAAAACACCAAATGGTACTAAAAGTGTCATCATTTTAATCCCAGTGTCTAAAACGAAGCTTATTATCTTTCTTTCTAAAACCTGCTTCTCCTTATAACTCTACTATGTTTGCCCTGCCACATATGTTCCTAACATTGGCTTTATTCCCTCTTTAGTCACTTCTAGTACTTAATCTGTTACCAAATCCTGACAATTCCCTGTATGTCTCTTATAACAGGTCCCTCCTGCCTCCTCCAAATTCCTTAGTCTCTTACTACCATTTTACTAGACTATTTCAGTAGCCTTCTGCAGGTCTTTTCCCTCCATTCTTCTTCAAATCCCCTACAATTCATCCTTAGTGTTACTTCCAGATGAATATCTTTGTTATATAGGACTTATAATTTTCCTCCTCTGCCTCCAAATCTTTAGTGGCTCCTCCCGATATATTAAGAAAAGACTATTTTCTTTTCATTAAAGATTCCTATCAAAATTCCACAATTTGGGTCGTTTTGCCACCTATCTTTCAGTTATATACTTCCACTTTAATTTTTACAAATTTGGACTATTATTCTCTATAACAATAACATTTCCTTTCATGACCACCCACCAGCCACTGCTCATGATTACCGACTCTTAAGCTTTAGTTCATGTGCTGCTATAGTACTTTCACCAAGTTATGACATCTTTTCTCATTTAACCTCATACAGGACTTTGTTTTGCATCTCTCTAATGTGTTTAACAAGTCAACTTCCCTGTACTTGAGTTTCTTCGTAGTATAGAATTCAAGTGGAGGGCCCATGAGGTTCCTTTCCATGCTTCATCCATGACCTTAGGAAATATCATATATTATAGTAACCTGTATATATGTCTTCTCCCTCTTTTAAATCCGATGAGGGAAGAGACTGTATATTACATAAATGATATATCTTCCTCAGTGTCTGACAGTTCCCTCACTACATACACACAAAAACACATGCTCTAGGTGCTTAATGAATGTTGAATAGATGAATGAAGGACGACATATGATATACTCTAGACAAGTGATTCCCAAAGTGGGTGCCACCGCCCCCTGGTGGATGCTGCAGCGATCCAGGGAGCGGTGATGGCCACAAGCTCATTTATCTTTCCTATTAATTACTATTAAAATTAAAAAAAAATAATTTCAAGGGGGCTAAGTAATATTTTTCCTGGAAAGGGGGTGGTAGGCCAAAAAAGTTTGGGAGCCACTGGTCTATAGTATTACTCCTGTTCAAACTCAACTCTGGCTGGGCCTATGAATCTGATTTTATAGGATCTCTGCCTCTATATTCTCTCTATCTCTTTAGTTACTGAGTCCTTCTTCCAGGATAAGACAGGACTAATCATAGATCCTCCTGCTGCCATTTTAGCCTTAAGAACCTCTCATTCATGTTGCTTCTCCTATAACTCTCTATCTATACAGACACATATACAAATATACATATAGGCATGTGCATGTCTATGTGCTTTGTTTGTATATTCCTTTAATTAAAAGCCATAATTAAAAGAAATTTTCAACAACTTAGTACTACTCTATGGCCAAATTCCAGTTCTTTAACCATAAAGGGAGTCTATTTCTGGAGGTATATCTGTATTAAAAAAATCTCTTCTCCATGTGGATCCTAAACTTTTCTCCAATAGTTTATTACACACAACTTTTACAACTAGGTAGGAGAAGAGGATACAGAAGGTAGTTTGAAACTTACTTTTCTGAATATATCATTTTCTGGAGTCTAACTGTCATTAGCAAGAACCATGCTCCAACAGGATGTACTTTACAATTAAAAAAAAAAGATGGCTTTTGAGGTCCCTCCTAGCCTTACTTTTTTTTTTCCATTTTATAAAAAAAAATACCATACCATAAAAGTGTATCCAATATGTGTGGAGTGATATCCTATGACAAGAATAAATTTCAATATTGTTTTCCTTTAAATTTCATCCTTCTCCTTTTTGGATCTATCTACCTTCTTTAGAAATGTCCTTCATACACTCTGTAGAATACCTTTGGAATACCAGGGGTTCTTGAATCATACCTCTGAGAAAAAAACCATTTAAATTCCTGAAAATGCCACAATGAAAATGATTCTATGACAAATTTCAGTTCAACTCATAGGGAAATTCACTCAATAGAAACCTTTGTAATAAAATAACAAAAGCCTTAAATAGGTTAGTATTTTTTCTATTAAATTGTAATAAATTACCACATTTTGAAAATTCTGATTTGAATTAAAGTATGCTGAATATATGCTGAACAGTAATTCACTATAGGTATCTAAAACTTTTGCTTTAAATATAATTGAACTGCCTCCTAAATTTACATTAAAAATACCATCCACTGAAAATACCAAAAATTGGATTAAAAATGATTTTAAAAGAGGCACCACTTATTCTCAGATCTGTCATCCAGTCTGCCATTAACAGATATTAACAGCTGGTAATTATCAGCTGCTGAGACTTTTTTTGCAGTGATTCATTTGTGAAATATATTAAATCTTAAATGTCAAAATAATATCACTAGTATCTATGTTATCAAGCATCTAAAAGCTCACACTGAACTCTGAAACTGATTTGAAATCTCTCTTTCCTGAGACATTTTAATCTTTCTAGAAATTATAGCATTTTCTCTAAAGTACTTTATGCTCACTTGAACGTCAGCTTGTTATAGAAAGTGACTTCAGGCTGAAGGTAGTGATTTAAATTCCTTGTCTTCTGATCTCCACAGTGGAGATGATGCCAGCATGGAACTCTATTTATTTTAATGGAAACTTGATGTTATTATTATGTCCCCAGGAAAAAGTAAGATGAAAAATGTTCCAAAATGCACAAGAATTGAGGAGGAAAGGGAAAAAGCTACCTACCAAACCCAACTAGATATTCCATTAGGATTGTTGGCTGATTCACAAACCTCCTGATGGCCTGGAGGCTTTTTATTCAGAACATAGGGTTTGAACCTCTTCCAGGTTTAGTTACAAGAATTCTGACAGAGGGTATAGGTGGAAGTCCAATTGCCTGCAGACAATCCACCAATTTCTTTGGTTGTTTGAATACCTGCCAATTTCAACTTTCACACTTTTCATGTCATTCATCCCTTCCCAGAAGCAAATGTATTTAGATAAATGAAGTTGCTAATACTTTTGATCTATATAAAATATTCATTTTTTAGAAAATAATGTACTTTCATATTTAATACATTTAGCATTTACTTTATAAATTCGTCTTTTTAAATAGATTTGATACATTAATGAATCTATGATTATTAACAATTTGTGAATGCTTTCCACCAATGCTTAACCCCTCAACAATGCTCATCCTTTCTCAATCATCCATATCTTTTCAAGTCCTTATCAGTCTGCTCTGGGGACTTCTGTGTTCCTTGACCATTGTCATATAATTGAATATTTGCAAAAATATAAATTGCCTACATTAACAGCAGAAGAAATAGAATACCTAAATAATCCCATATCAGAAAAAGAAATTGAACAAGCCATCAAAGAACTCCCTAAGAAAAAATCCCCAGGACCAGATGGATTCACAAGTGAATTCTATCAGACATTCAAAGAACAACTAATCCCAATACTATACAAATGATTTGATATAATAAGCAAAGAAGGGTGGCAACTTTAAATTTATGTATGCAAAAGCACCTTCCAACTAGCAAAGTGTCACAGGGACATTGAAACCTAATCATCACCACCAACACTGCCACCACCAATTTTCCTCTTCCTTTTTCATTATTGCTATACCATCTCTTTATGAATTTCAGATCTCTGTTTTCTTGAAAAGTTAAGATAGAGAACAAATACATTAATTACCATATTAGACCAGAGGAACTGAGGCACAGAACTCTGTCATAATTTATCCAGTTACTGAACTGATACTAGAATCCTGGCCCTCTCTCATATCTACTACATTTCATTCAATTAATTCTCTCAGGTAGAAAGTAGTGCCCCAAATCTGAAAATGCAGTAATATAAAAATATTGTTTTATTTCTTTCATAAGCCTGAAGAATTAACGGGTATCATTCACTTTACTCATCTATAAAATAAGGGCTTTGCATTAGATAATCTCTTTGGTACCTTGTGAACTCTGAATTTCTATTATTCCATGATTTTTATGTGCCAAAATTAACAAAGAGAGAAGCAAATATAGATATGATTCAAAGACCCCGATTTCCTGAATTCATTCTCCTGGTTCCATAACAATTAGGAACAGACACTTTCCCCATACTAGGCATTTCCTTTTATACTTTACTGAAATTTAACTTTTCAAATTTACTTTAGAATTTTAAATAGTTTAACTCAAAAATAGAAACTTCATTTTTCTTTGAAGTCTGGACAAAGGAGGGAGTGTGTACAAGATTTTATTATCCCTAATTGTCAGAGAATTTAACAATGATAATGTTGCAATTTGGTAAAACTGTTATAATGACATGTAAAAATTGCTGATACTGATTGTTGTCTGAAAATTTGGTATTATTTTAAAGTATATAGCTCCTTGTCCAGTGTGCCTTTTAAGCTATCAAAGTGTTACCTCATCACTATCTCAATGTATTATAATATTTAAATATGATTAGTTACTTACCCATTTTTTTTAATTTCTTTGAATCAGGTTGACAATTAATGCTGAATGTTATCTTCAGCTACATAACTTCCCTATGGATGAACATTCCTGTCCACTGGAGTTTTCCAGCTGTAGGTGGTAAAATACTTCACAATATTATCCAATTTTAAATTCAGAGATTATTTAGTTAATAATTGCAAAAGGAAGAAATTATATTCCCTTATTTCCATAAATGCATGTTAAGGTTACATGGATTGGGCTATATAAAACCCATTAAGCACTTAGTCTTTTCTTTTTAATCTTAAGAATATGACACATGACATAAAGCTAAATTGGACATTTCAGTGCATCATACTTTGTAAACATTAAAAATTATTCAAGCAGCAACTATTAATTCTGACACAATTGAATAATGTTTCAGAGCTAGTCATGTAAGATTTCAATAATATGAATAGTTTCAAATGTCAAATTCATTTTCAGACTTTCTTACAAAGATTTAGAAAACTTTATTAGAGTTGTCTACACTTTGTAGAAGCAAGAAATTGACTCTATTACCAAGAGTTGTATAATTTAATCCAATTCAACAAGCACTCGTTAAGATGATTTATGTGAAACACATTGTACTAAATTTGATTATATAGATACAGTAGCTCAGACCTCAAGGAATTAACATTCTAATGGATAGTATCAATCATTTTTCTAAAAGTCCTACAATTAAAACTGGATGAGTTAGAGAAACTAATATAGAAAATATATGTTTAGGGAGTTATTGTTGTTGATAGGAATTAAAAAAGAAAAATTAAAACTAAACAACATAGATATCAATTTTAAAAAATATTATATACACCTGTATATATGCCATATGTCACCCAAGAGACTACACATTCCAAAATGTTGCACAAATTTTTTTATCTTTTTCTATGTATGAATGTATGTATATACAACTACACAGTGATTAAATAATAAGGATTTTAACTTATATTACATTGTAAACTACAATTATGGAAATATAGCATAATTATTTACCACATTTATTTTCAGGAGCTTAGTATATATTTACATTTATGATTTAATTTCTAAGAATTTAATAGATTTTTCTTGATAATTTACTCAAATAAAGTAATTATTTAAAAAGCATATACAATTCCACAAAATATTCATTCTATGATATCTACATGATGGTCCAAGAACTATTTTCATTTTCAATGTGATTCTCTTCATTTTTATAGTATATAATTCAATGCCTTTTAGTATAGTGGAGAAATTCTGAGAAAAAAATACTCTAATCCTACATACTCACATCTGTTCTATAATTTTTGTTTCACTTAGTAAACCTTTCTTATCTTTCTAATTCATTTAATTCCATAAATACTTAAATATATTCTTTGAATAATTTTATTTTCATATATTCATTATTACGACTATCCAAACTATAGTAAGTCCCAAAACATTTATCAGTAAGCAAAACCAGGGTTTATAGTTATATTTAAGAAAGATACAATATGTGAAAATTAGTAAACTCATTATACTTAATGCAAATTTGTAAAACATCTACTCTTTGGAAAAGACTGTGATGTGGGGGAGAGACAGACAAACAGAATGCAGAAAGGGCAAAGGGGAACGGAGAACTGTTTAAAACCAGTTGGAATGGAGGTGGTACGTATCCGGATATGATTATTTTACAAAATCAGAAAAGATAATCCTGTGAGGCAGAAACTATGGGAGTCTATTGGATCTTGAGACATGTTGGAGAGAAGTGAAAAATGGCAGAAAAATAAGATAGTAAAATCAAAAGGTATAATTAGACCTTTATATAGAAATAAAGCAAACATATGAAAGTATCTTTTAAAGAAGGTACCTGATAGTCTTTCACAGAGTATTTCATAAAATATTAAATATGATACCATCCACTGTGCTTGAGAAAATAGTGAAACTCTGCTGACTGAAACAATTAAAATTTGTGTCACAAAATCTCAAGTAAACCCCCACTGAGGCAAGGAGATTCTTTTATGTCCCCCTTAAATTTGTTCACCATTTAATTTATCATAATGACTTTTGCAAACCTTTTCCCTTTCATCAAATGTCCCATGGGATCACACCCTGAGAATCCTGGCTTATATTTCATTGAAAAAAATTGAGGTAATTGACTGATAACTCACTGTGATTTCCTCATTATCTCACAGCACCCAAACTGTCTTCCCCTCTATCTGCACTCCCGTCTTACATGAAGAGGTTACATTTCTCCTTAATGAGAAGATCCCCCTCCACATTCACCCTTGATCTCATTCCATTCCATCATCTATGATAGATTGCCTTCTCCATCACCTTCTCGCTAATCTTGTCTCCCCCTGACTAGTTGCTACTTCCCTATTACCTAAAAACAAATTGTCTCCCCCATTCTAGGCAGCTAAGTGAAGCAGTAGATAGCTTGGAGTCATCAAGACTTGACTTCTGATCCTAACTCTAATATTTGACTAGATTTCGAAAGATTAAAAGTAGTCAGATGGTTAAGGAGGTATGAAATTAGTTCAAGTGAAAAATTAATGTGGGTTTATTCTTAGGATGATAAAGGAAAATATGATAGAATAGTTTTCAATCTAGAATGAATAGAACATGTTTACTAACTGGATATTGTAGTGGATAGGAATACAATATTGATGCTATTACAGATGAAGCTTCAAGGCAGTGACTTAAGGGTTTGAGGTGATTCAAAAGTCAGGAACCTCTTCAAATGTTACTTTCTGATCAAGGCACCATTGAGGGAAAAAGGAAAAGTAAAAAAAAAGAGTTAGAAAAATAGTAGAGTGGAGGAGTGAAATAAGAGAATTAGAGGGAAATAGGAAACACAAACACACAGTCAGACAGAGACAAACAGAGAGTCAGAGACAGAAAGCGATTGAAAGAGACAAAGAGAAACAGAGAGAGAGAGAGAGGGAGAGAGGGAGAGGGACAGAAGAGGAGAGAGAGAGAGAGAGAGAGAGAGAGAGAGAG
>NW_025383624.1:0-2933 GCF_016433145.1 Gracilinanus agilis
ATATTATAGTATTAATATAATTAATATATATTAAGCTCCCTATTTTAAAATACAGATGGAAAAATGAAGGTTCAGAGAGATGACATAACTTACACATGGTCAAATGGATAGCAAGTGTCAAGACCAGGATCTGAACCCTGTCTTCCTGACTATAGGACCAACAAGTATTTCCTTATTCTGAGATTTTGCTGTTTATGTGAATGGATATATTATAGATATTTTTATGTTGACATGCCAATAAGGTCCTAATAGAAAGGTAGAAGGGAAGGATCAAAAAGCAGAGAAGATCTTATTTAAGATCTAGCTCCTAAGTCTCAATGATAGGATTATTGGTTTAGTGCTGGAAGGGACCATGGAGATCATCTAGACCAAGAGTTCTTAAAACTTTTTTGTGTCTTCGTCCCCTTTGGCAATCTGGAGAAGTCTATAAGATGCCTTCTCAGGACAGGCTTTTTTAAAAGCATAAAATGAAATATAGACAATTATGAAGGAAACTAATTATATGAAAAAAGAGGCAATTTTTTTTGTTTACTTTTTTTTTTTTAATTTACAAATCCCTGAAATCCTTTATGGACTCTCTGGGCTATCTTAATGTTAAGTAAGAAAATTTAATCAAATCCATCCCCTTCGTTTTACTGATAAAGAAACTGAGGCCTAGACAGGTTGAGTGGGTAATGGGAAATTGCCCAAGAACAGTCGTTTTGACCCCAAATTGATGCTTTCCATTTAGCATTTTGCCTTCTATCTGGAAGTAGGTTTTGAAGTCCATGGAAGAAAGGCACCCTCACAACATGAGGAAGGCCTGTGTTCTTGTTCTGGCTGAAACAAATCTCCCTTATGTTAATTCCAGCTCCAAAAAGAAAAAAAAAGTTTGCTGCTGTATTAGGAGGACAGCTGGGAAAAGCCTTTGGACTTCAATCTGTGAAAGCCTTCCCAGACACCAGGGGCCCATGTGGGGCCAGACATTTTTGCTGTCTACTTTTATTTATAAATAAACTCTACCTCCCAGGTGCTGGAACTCTAATCCAGGCTGACAGATCTCCTTGCTTGGCTGCCTTGCCTCTAACTGGCCCCTATTACAGCTATTAATAGCAAACCCTGTATTCTTCAAGAGCTTTTCCGTCTGTCTGCTCTAACAGTAAAACCAGCAGACCTTGGTCACTGGGGTAAAGTTGGGGTTAGGTTGGAGAAAGATGGGGGCAGCTGAGTATTGGGGCCAGTGAGGCAACCCAAGTAGAATGACAGGAGAGCCTTCCTTGAAGGAAACTCAATTGACTTTGAAATGTTCTTCAGAACTGGTTTCTGAAGAAAGGGCTTAGAGTTTCACTCATGCCTTGGGCTCACATTCACAAGAACCAAGCAATTCCCCACGAAGGTTCTAGAAAAGGTCACAAATGAGTCCAGGATCAGAAAAGGAGCCAGGCCTTCCTGATTTATTATCTTTTGGCTGAGGAGAACAGGAATCAGGAGGTGTCCTTACTAAGCCAGCTTCTCCACCAGCTATCTTGGGAGCATTTAAAGAAGTACATTTTGAGGTCATTATTTTAAGTAAATATATAAATAGGACCACTGTGCCCACTCATAGGTAGGGAATCTCAACACAAAATAGAATCAAGTCTGAACTTCTCTTAGCAAGCACATCTGTCCTCTGCCTTCCAAAGTGGGCCAAAGCAGATTTAGGTGGAAAAAGGCATTTACCCTTGATATTGATTGCTGACTAAGGTTCAAAAGCATTATCAAGGCATTCAAAGCCCTCCACCATTGGACTCTAAACTACCGCTATATAGCAATGATTCCCAAAGTGGGAGCTACCACCCTCTGGTGGGTGCTGCAGTGATCCAAGGGAGGGCAGTGATGGCCACAGGTGCATTTATCTTTCCTATTAATTGCTATTAAAATTAAAAAAAATTTCCAGGGGGCTAAGTAATATTTTTTCTGGAAAGGGGGTGGTAGGCCAAAAAAGTTTGGGAACCACTGCTGTATAGCCATGAAGGCCACTAAAACAGAGGCTGTGGAGAGCTTGATGGGCTTGATCAGACATCAAAGATGCTAAGATCATCCACTGCATCCTGACTCTTGCCCTGCCACTGGAATTTGATGACTCTAGAAGAGAGAGTCAGGCTGATGACTTTGTGCAACTCTGCCTTTGTTAAATCCAATTCATGCTCAAGTCAAAGCATCACCCATGATGTCACTGACCCTCTTTTTTTTTTAATTATTTGCAAGTGTCTCAGCCCCTCTCTCCCCTCCCTGCATCAAAGAAAGTATCATCTGGGAGATAAATATGTATATATATATATATATATATATGAGTATATATATATATATATTGTCTTTCATTTTTCCATTTTTCACTTTGTTTTCTGGAAAGTTATTCTTCAAGTATTAAATCTATAGCTGTGTATAGTGTTCTCTAGGTTCTATTCATTCTGCTATTCATTATCCCATGTAGTTCTTTCCAAGTTTTTTAAAAATTAAGCTGCTTATTGCTTCTTATGGCACAGTAGTATTCTATCACAAGTATATATCATAATTTGTTTAGCCATTCCCCAGTTGATGGGCATCCCCTCAATTTCCATTTCTTTGCCACCACAAATAGAGCTGCTATAAATATTTTGGAACATGTAGGCTCTTTTTCTTTTCCCCTGATCTCCTTGGGAAACAGACTCAGCAGTGGTAATCCTGGGCCTAAGAGTATTCACAATTTTATAACTTTTGGGGTGTCATTCCAAATTGCTCTCCAAAATAGTTGGATCAGTGCACAGCTCCACCAACAGTGTACTAGTGTCCTCATTTTCTTCATCCCCTCCATTATTTGTCATTTTAGCCAATCTGATGGATGTAAAATGATACCTCAGAATCGTTTTGTTTCTTGCATTTTTCTAATCAGTAGTGATTTAGAGCATTTTTCATATATATATATATATATACAT
>NW_025383625.1:0-4445 GCF_016433145.1 Gracilinanus agilis
CTCTCTCTCTCTCCCCTTCTCTCTCTCACACACACACACTCACACACTCTCTCACTCACACTCTCTTTCTCTCACACAGACACTCTCTCTTTTTCTTTTAAACCCTTACTTTGTCTTTAAATTGATACTAAGTATTCAGGGTTGAAGAGAACTAAGGGAAAGATAATTGGGGTTAAGTTACTTGGCCAGGGTCACATTTCTAGGCAGTGTCTAAGACCAGATTTTAAACCAGGACCTTCTGACTCTAGGCCCTAGCTCTCAATCCACTAAAAAGCCTACCTGCCTTCTTGACTTTCTCTTGATGTTTCTGAAATTGCTGCAGAGATGGGGGAGGGGGACCCTCCTTTGTTCTCAGAACTTCTGTGGCTCCCATTACCTATAGAATGAAGTCGAACTCCTTAGTGTGTCATTCAAGGCCTTCTGTTCCTTGGCCTTTATAATGCTCCCCAGCTGTCTCTCTCACTGTTCCCTTTCATATCCTGAATGAATCAGCCAAACTGAACCACTTGCTGTTTCTCTACACATGTGCTTATTTTCTCTAACCTCATTGCCTTTGTTTACACGATATCTTTTACCTGAAATGTCTTTCTTCAACATCATTTCCTGTTGAAATTCTACGCATAATTCAAAACTCATGTCAAATACCACCTCTTTCATAAAGCCTTCTCTGAGCCTACCTCAGCCAGAAATTACCTCCCTCCTCTGTGTTCCAGTAGCTCATTTTATCTTTTAATAACACTCATCACATTCCACCACATATTATGGTTTTTTTTGTACATGTCTTATCTCTCCTACTAGACTAGGTTTTGTGGGGAGTAGAGCATGTGCCGTATTTATCTTTGAATTCTTCATCACATCCGGTAGGTGCTCAAGAAAGGTGAAGAGAATTAAATCAGAGCCTTACCTCTCTTACAATTTCTTTTTTAAAGTATTCAAATTAATTCAATCTTCTTTTAAAATGTTTTGGATATTTTCATCAGTAACTTAGAAAAAGCCATAGATGGCGAGCTTATCAAATTTACAGCTGGAACAGAGTTTGGAGGGATAACTTGCTCACCGAGTGACAGTATCACAATCCAAAAAGATCCCAATGGGCTATGACATTGCATCAAATTTAATAATAAAACTTGATAGGGATAATTGTAAAACTATACATTTGAGGTTGAAAACAACTTCAAAAAGTACAAAATATACAAAAATACAAAAAATGCAAAAAAAATTAACTTCACAAATTCAAGAGGTGAGAGATATGGTTTGATCATAGTTTATCTTTAGAAGGTCTGTTAGATTTAATGGAGGCCAAGCTCATCATGTGTTAATAGGAGACATGACAGACTAAAATATTGGTGCCATGTTAGATTACAATATAAGAAGTAAAATACAATAATCCTCCCATACTCTGCTCTTGTCAGACAATACCTGGAGTATTGTGTTTGGTTCTGCGTTTCCAGACAACCTGGAGAGGATCCAGAGGAAGGTCCCCAGGATGATGAAGGACTTAGACATAATCACTGCTGAGGATCATTTTTAGAAGTTGGGTATATTATTTCTTTATTTATTTTTAGAAACCCTTACCTTCTGTCTTAGAATCAATATTAAATATCACTTCTAAGGCAGATAGCCATCATGGGCTAGGTAATAGGGTAAGTGACTATACTAGAGTCACACAGCTAGAAAGTGCCAGATTTGAATACGAATTTTCTTAATTCCAGGCCTGGTTCCCTATCCACTGTGCTACCCAGCTGCCCTCAATTAGGTATATTTAGCCTGGAATAGAGCAGACTTGGGCAGATACAAAAGCTGCCTTCAGTATATGAAAAAGGACCATCATTATGACCTCTGCTTGGTCCCAGAAAACAGAACTAAAATCATAAAGGCAGACTTAGGATTCTATCTAAAAAAAGTTTCTAATAATTAGAGATATCTAAAAATAGAAAGGACTTCCTCGAGAGGTCTGAAGTTACCCCTTATTAGACATTCATGAAAAAGAAGGAAAGAGTGACATTTATTAAGTACCTACTATGCGCTAAACACTATGCTGAGCGCTTCACAAATATTAACTTGTTTGAGGTAGGTACTATTATTATCTCCTTTTTACACAGAGACAGACTTGTTAAGTCAGTGCCTGAGGTTGGATTTGAACTTGGGTCTTTCAGACTCCAGGCCCAGCTCTCTTTATCCACTGGCTACCTAACTGCCTCTGTGCCATGAACACTTGTCAGGTATGTGGTAGGGGGGATTTTTTTGGGGTATAGATTAAATTAGGTAGCTTCTAAAGTTCCTTCCTCTTGAGAATCTGTTTGTTGGGGGAGTAGGAAAGAAGGAGTGGGAATGAGCAAACTTTACTATATTTAAATTTTCTCATGATTTACTTCTTAGTTTTTATTGGTATCTTTATGGACCCTTACTTTCTGTCTTTGCATTGATACTAAGTACTTATTGATTCTAAGACAGAATCACAGTAAGGGCTTTGCAATGGGGATTATGTAATTTCCCCAGAATCATATAGGTAGGAAGTATCTAAATCCAGGACATCCCATCTCCATGCCTAGATCTCTACCTACTTAGCTACCTAGTTACACCTCTCATTAGTTATTAGAGGAATTAACTTTGAACTAAACTTTAGAATGAACTTCACAACTTTCAGAAATCATCATTGAAGGTTTTGATTTTAAGTCCTATCCCTGCAGGACTCCTTGCTGGGAGCCATTCATCCCTCTTCAAAGCAACTTAATAGACTCGGCCCCTGCCCTTCAGGAGATGACAATCTCAAACAGACAACTCTTACCCAGACAGAAGTGCAAATATGAAAGCATCTCCGTGTAATTATGCCGGTGTTAATTAATGTATTCATCTGGAACTGCTTTGTACCCAGGAAGTTAATAGTTCATTACCCTCCTAAGTGAGGTCACCATCTACTCCCTACCAATCTCTTCCGTGTCTATGATAAGTAGCTCCACAGGGAGACATGGTCACCCTAGAATAATGACAACCTTACCCTATGGGAGCTAGAGATGGCATAGCTCCCAGATAGCAGAATTGTTGCAGAGGTGGCATAAGAATATGGTTTCATCTTCCCACACTGCCCCTCCTCACTCCTCAACAGTCTTGAGATGAATTATTTTTCCTTGGTGTTCAGAACTATTTCATTCCTATCGTAAGCATATTAGACTCTCTCACAACATACCATTTATTAAGATGAAAGAGAATGAACAGGGAGGACTAAACAGCCACCACAGTGTAAACTGATCTGATTCCCATAATTCCAGAATGCTAGGCAGAGATTTCAGGGGACAGTCTGCTTCTATTGCCCCTTCCTCCTCTTTCTCAAAAAAGTACAAAATGTACTTATTATCCCATGCTCTCCAAGTACTTTTTGGATAGCCTGCTTCCCCACTGAAGAGGAAAGGATTGGACTCAACAGGTAGCAACTTTGCAATGATTTCACATTTACTTCTCTGTGTACATGAATCCTTCAGTGGGAGCTAAGCTCTTCAAGAATCATGGAATCCTAAATTCAGATCTAAGGAGATCATCAGAAGTGATTAATTTGATTCCTTTCTTTTACAACTGTCTTCTTTTTGTCTTTGTATTTCCAGCATCTAGCAGAGTACCCTAATATTTTTAGGCGAAATAAAATGAATTAATTAGCCAAAAATAGTAAAGATTTTGCATGATAGCCTTTGGAATCAGAGTCCTAATGAGGGATGAGGTGACTAGGATTTTGCCAACTACTAAAGTCGATGGAATCTAGAGGGCCTACTCCTGCCTCACACAGGATTCGTCCTCATCAGCTTTGCACAATACCATCCTCTACCAGCCATCACTACCCATCATCTCTCTTCCCCAGCCCTGGATCAAGACCCACAAGGACCCCATCAATGTAAGTCCCCTCGCCCTGGGTCCATTTTCTACTCACCACTAGAGTTCAAAGGTAGAGGATAGGAGATTTGTTCACTGTGCCAAAGGGTTCAGGCTGTATCTTCTCTAGTACCATGATGAAATAATCTAGGAAAGTTCTGCATCCATTCTCTACTCAAATGAATTTGTTCTAGGCACAAGAATTCCTAGTTATGGCTCTGTTCTCCATACTCAAACAAGTGAGCTATATTCATTCTCTTATTTAAAATTGTGTAAAAACTTAGTATCCCATTACCAACTAGTATTCTCTTTCAGTCTTTCTTGAAGCAGCTAAGTGGTATAGTAGATAGTGCACTGGACTTGGACTCAGAAATAACCATATTCAAATCTCACCTCAGATATGACCCTGGGCAAGCACTTAGCCTCTATTTTGCCTTAGTTTCCTCATCTGTAAATTCTGTAAATGGGAATAATAATAATTACTATCTTTCAAGGTTGTTGAAGATTAGATAAGTTAACATTTGTAAACCTTACAGCTATACACACACACACACACACACACTCACACACACACACACACACAC
>NW_025383626.1:0-2882 GCF_016433145.1 Gracilinanus agilis
ATATATATATATATTTCCATTTGCTTGCACAAATAATCAGATGAACAAATAACATTTCTAAGCTTTATGCTCAAAGAGAAGTGGCAGAGAAAACTATTCCTCTTATAAGGAAGAGATATCATATTATCAACTCAGTTGAGCATAACAACTGAAGTTAGATTCTCCTTTGTAGGGAGAAACTTCATGGTCCTGTGCCCAGAGAAATAATATTTGTATACTCTAGGTTTATTAAGGGAATACTTTTTCTCCTACTTTTTTCCCCTATGCTATTTTCATGAATCATTTTCCCCTGAACTAATTGTGTCTTTTGGATAAATAGTGAAAGTAAAGATATTGGTAGCGCTCATAAATTATAGATTTAAATGGATAAGGTACTGAAGAGTATCTTCATACTGGTGTAGCCTTTTCTGGAAATATTTGTGTTTTTATTGGGTGTTCTCATTCCCTAAAAGCTTTACATATATATGTATCACCACCACACACCAATATACACAATCACATTTATAAAAATGTGTGTATATGCATCAACTTAATACATGTTATGAAAAGAAATTATTGGTTTTCTTTGTTTATTCTGAAACAATAACTTAAATGCCCTTACTTAGTACCTCACCAGATTGTGAGGACAACACTAACTCTCCTTTGTCTACTTTTGAATTAATATACAAAAGGGAATACAACCATACTTAACCCTAAAATAAGGGAAACTCTTACAACAGTAGTTTGTACCTCTAAAAGGAAGACTACAACCCATGTGCTAACTCAGTAACTGTGAATCCAAACTAAATGACAACTCAGAAACATGTGAATCCTAGGAGCAGAATTAACACCTTTAGAGGTGACAAGTCAATCCCACAGATGCTGCCCCTGAGCAGGGCTGGACAATTTGGAAACTGTGATTGGCCCCTATGAAGAGGGGCAGGAATTGGAAACCACCATAAAAGCCATGAAATCCCTAAGCAGTCAGTCTGGTAAAGTTGAGTCTGGTGAAGAGTGTCTCCTGGAGATAGTCTTTAAGGGAACTTCACTGGAAACAGGCGCTTGGATAGTGGCATCAACTTGGATTCTGACTCCTGGACTACCTCATTGGGTGAGTGAAAAGGGCTGACTACTTTCCTAAGAGACTAGCTTCCATCTTGGAGGAGGCCTCGTAGTTACTCATTACTGGCCCTCCTGGCTGAGGACTAGTGATTGTATCTTCTTTAATGTCTCTCACATTTCTCTACTTTATTGTTTCCACTCTATTTTGTAAATAAACTTCTGACTTGAGATATAATAACTCCAGTAATATATACGCATATATCTCTGTATGTGAGAGAGTGAAAGCCAGTATTCATTATTATTCTAGTGCACTTATAAGGTAATAGATTGAAAAACAATACAATATCCAAATAATCAATATTGCTAGGGACACAAAGAGCAAGGGAATACTACAGGGAATATGTAAGTTGGGCAACTAAGTGGCATATTAGAGTACTGGGCTTGGAGTTAGGAAGACTCATCTTTTTTTTAATTTTATTTCAAAATTTGACTTAGACACTAGCTATGTGATCACAGGGAAGTCCCTTAATTACTTTTTGCCTCAGTTTCCTCATCTGTAAAATGATCTGGCGATGGGAACAACAAATTACTATAGTATCTATGCCAAGAAAACTACCAATGGGATCACAGAGTCAGATAAGATTGAAAAATAACTGATCAATAATAACAAACTCTAAGTTAGTAGTGGTATATTACTAAGAATGACTCATGATCAAAGATATAATGTATCAGATATACCACTAAAAATTGCACTAATCATTTAATGAGACCTAGGAATAAATAATAGATAAATAGTGTATGTACTATATTTGCACCACATAATATTAAAATATATTTAGGAAATTTCTTCATTATGGTGTCTGGCATCTCAAGGGAGAATTAAGGGAAGACATAGGGGACTCTCACAGCATGAAATTATATAGATAGATGGAAAGTTATACTATTATGTTGGGTATTTATGCACCTTTGAGATTAAGGATTCATTAAAGATTTAATTAAGTTAACAGACATTGAGACTAAAAGTTTAGAGTTTATTTTGTTTGGTTTTATTTTTATGAAAAACAAAATAAACCATTAACATTACTCTAGATTTTGTTAAACTCTTTTTTGGGGAAATTTCCTATTATTAAAAAAGTCCGATGTGGCAAAATTGGGACATTAGTGCATTGCTGGTGGAGCTGTGAACTGATCCGGCCATTCTGGCTGGCAATTTGGAACCATGCTCAAAGGGCTATAAAAGAATGCCTGCCCTTTGATCCAGCCATACCATTGCTGGGTTTGTACCCCAAAGAGATCATAGATAAACAGACTTGTACGAAAATATTCATAGCTGCACTTTTTGTGGTGGCAACAAATTGGAAAAGGAGGGTATGTCCTTCAATTGGGGAATGGCTGAACAAACTGTGGTATATGTGGGTGATGGAATACTATTGTGCTAAAAGGAATAATAAACTGGAGGAGTTCTAGGCGAACTGGAGAGACCTCCCGGAACTGATGCAGAGTGAAAGGAGCAGAGCCAGAAGAACATTGTACACAGAGACTGACATACTGTGGTAAAATTGAATGTAATGGACCCCTGTACCAGCAGCAATACAATGACCCAGGACAATTCTGAGGGATTTATGGTAAAGATGCTACCCACACTCAGAGGAAGGACTGCAGGAGAGGAAACATATAAGAAAAACAACTGCTTGAACGCATGGGTCGGGGTGGACGTGATTGAGGGTGTAGACTCGAAACTACCACACCAATGCAACTACCAACAATTTGGAAATTGGTCTTGATCAAGGACACATGACAAAACTAGTGGAAATGCTCATCGGCCATGGGTGGGGGGAGTG
>NW_025383627.1:0-5289 GCF_016433145.1 Gracilinanus agilis
AGGAAGGAAGGAAGGAAGGAAGGAAACTATTGTATATGTATGAAAGAGCAACTCTATTATTTTTAATAAGCCAAAAGAATATTGTTGCATCTTTCAGCACTGATGGAATTGGACATTGGGACCCATTCTCAACTTTATTCTCATTTAGTTCTTTTAGGTTCTGTTCCCTTTTGTTTTATTCAGACCTATGACTTTGTTAGTGTTTAGAGCTCCCTCCCTGGTGAAGAAATTTCTATTATTACAAATCAGTAATTGCTCTGTGCCTTTTTATAGTCTTGGAAAATTCCCTGGGAAATTACGAAGTTAAATATGTCAGAGGCCACACTTGAATCCAAGTCTTTTTTTTCTTATCTTAAACCATTACTTTTTGCCTTTAGAATCAATACTAAGTATAGGTTCCAAGGCAGAAGGGTGGTAAGGGCTAGGTATTGGGGTTCAGTGACTTGCCTAGGGTAAAAAAAAATAGAAAGTGTCTGAGGCTAGATTTGTACCCAGGACTCTGTCCCTAGACCTGTCTATGCACTAAGTCACATTACTGCCTGAGCCCAAATCTTTCTGACTCCATAGGCTATACCTCCATACTTACCCCTAATCTTTGCCTTATGATTCTAAAAATCACACAGTAGTGACTGATTATAGATTAGGAAAAAATAGGATAAAAGGCATACAAACATATAATGTATCTATTTTATTGGATAGTCTAATCTAGTGATGGTAAATCTTTTAGAGACCGAGTGACCAAACTCACAGTGAATGTGAGCCCCTACCTTACCCCAGACAGGGGAAGGAGGAAGTATTCCCTTTGGGCTGCTATGTGGAAGGGGGCAAGTGATGGGAGAAATGTCCTCAGATGCAGTAGAGAGGAGGAAGAGAGCCCCTCCAGCATGCATGCCATAGGTTCACCAACATAGGTCTCATCTATTTGTCACATACTACCAGATCCATATTTTCTACAACTTAGACCCTTATGTCATTTTCCAAAGCTACTACTAAGATGGTAGGACAAGAAACAGCTCAAATTGATAACTGTTATACTATTTTTAAGCTATGAATTCAATGGAAATCATTCCTAAATACCTTTAAGTATAATCAGATTTGAAGACTTACACTATACTTACAAATCCATCCCAACAAAAGCCTAGATCCTATTAGGTAACAGTCTAAAAAAACAAAGGTTATCTACCCCCATCTTTTTCCCCCATATATTTTTTACTTAACTTATTTATTACATTAAAATGCCTAGTTGACTCCCTTCTTCTGACCCTCCCTTTACCCATTAGAGAAAGTGTCATTTGACAGAAAAATTATATTTATAAATATATGTATATAAATTGTCATTTAATTCTGTTTATCCTTCCTCTGCAAAGCTGGTGCTCTACTATTCTGCCTAGTAGATACTCCCATCTAGTGGTAAATACTAGGTACTGAAAATAATGTCTCCTAGGACCTGAGAAAGCATTCATTCATCCAAACAAATAAAAAACAGCTTGGAGCTGAATTCTCCTCCCCAGTCTCCTCTTTTGTATATTAAACTGAGCAGTTAGTCAGTTAATCAAGAATCACAAATCAACTGTGGTCTTTCTCAAAATGGAAATTACCCCCATTGCCAGCAGGAAGTCAGGTCAAGCTGGGCCACCACTGGGAGCTGTAGAGTTACTGAGAGTCAGCATAATGCTGCCAGAATGAGCTGATGGAAGCAGAAACCTCAAACTCCCCAGCAGAAAGAACTACAGTTGAGGGGCTCTGGGCCTGATGGCCACTCAGAACTATTTGCTAGAGTGGAAAAAAATACTTCTAACTCCTAGAGCAGAAATGTATGCTGGAAATTCCTTCTCTGTGAAAAGGCATTCTTTACTTCTAATGGCCAATGAGAACATGGAAGTTTAATGGATGAGTGTCTGTATTTTATTTATTAGGTGGCTTCCTATAGCAAAATTGAAAGATTGGCTTTAAATGTATCTCAATCTGGTACCTCAACAACCATCTTCGTCTCCATTGTGGCAGTTTCTTTTCTTCCTCCCCCCAAAGGAGCAAAACTTTTATTAAAGCCGTCAGGAATGAGTAGGGAAAAGCCCAGATCCTCTAGTTGTCTAATGTAATCTAAAAATGTCTTTATGTAGAGGGGTAGAAGAAGAGCACACACCTCACAATGGCAAAGGCACCAAATGAAACAAAAAAACCTATTTACCACAGTAGCCTGAAGTGCACTCCATCTCTGTACACCTTGCTTTTATTTTTTTAACCTTGATTATCTATCATAGTAGCAACTCTAAGACAGAAGGGCAAGAGCTAGACAAATGAGGTTAAGTGGCTTATCTAGGTTCACACAACTAGGAAGTGTCTGAGGACACATTTGAGCCTAAATTCTCCCAACTCCAGGCCTGGTGCTCTATTCAATGAGTCACCTTGCTACCCCTATACCTTTCTTTCAAGAAATTTAATGGAAAAAAAAAAGCCAATATGCACAAATCAGAAGCAAATGCCACTTGTGCCTTTAGTGGAGGCTGATACAAAGATTATTGTTTTTGACTAGAAAACATCAGCCATATCCATTAGAACACATCTACATAAAATCAAGACTAAAGGAAATTGAGGTAGCCCTAAAAAAATTAGGTAGCCCTAAAGAAAATTAGTTGTTTGTTTTTTTTTTAAATTTCTGTTCCTTCTTCATATGACTTTTTGGAGAGGTTTTCACCTTAACCGTAGGCAGAGGAAAGAGAAAATAACTAAAACCCTTAAGAAATCTTTGTTTTATTTGATCTAATGACAAAATAAGGCAGAACAGGGGTACAATAGGATGGGGAATTTCATGGGAAGTGCACATTTTGAGAACTAATGAAGCTGTTTGTTTAAACCTGGGAGCTGTTGTATTTACACCTCCAATTTTCCTTCACCGAGAACAGCCTAGAGAATGGAATGCTTTTCTTTAGAAATTAGTGGTTAATTTTTTCTGTCTTATACAATTCAACCTAGAAATTCTACTGTAAAAAGGTAATTCTATGGTCTTCCTCCCCTCCTCTATATTTGGCTCAATCAAAGACTACCCAAAACATTTTCACCTCATTCTATGCATTCCTTTTTCTACTGCCCTGGGTTCCTAACAAAAAAAAAAAATGTTAGTTTAATTTACTTCATTCATTTTGCTTCTATATGTGTCTTGGCATGATTCCATTCATGTGTTCAATAAAAAGCTATTTATTCCCCCTTTTATAAAATTTGTCCTCTAATATGCATAACAAGAGTGTATAACTTCAATCCCAGTGTCCTATGAAAAAAGCCTCAAACTCGTCTCTTATTTGAAACAGTTGATATAATTGCTATGGCCACATTAATTAGAATCTGATGTTTTGCAGGTATTAACCATGGCCCTGTAATAGCTGGAGTAATTGGCGCTCAGAAACCTCAGTATGACATCTGGGGCAACACAGTAAATGTGGCCAGCAGAATGGACAGCACTGGAGTCTTAGATAAAATACAGGTATTTCAATTCAGATTTATATCATTTCTCTTTTTCATGTGTTTAGGAACAATAAGCTGGAGGATGCCACAAACCATAATGTTGTCAAGATTAAAATAGGATACTATAATATACACCCTGAAAAACAATCAATATCTACAGTGTTTGTTTTGGGGTTTGTTTTTTTTAAAAGGTAGGTAGTTTAGTCATATCAGCAACATTTATTTAAGAGGTTATTAGTACTAAGCTTTCAAGCAGAAAGATGATTTCTACCCTTGAGGAACTTATATTTTAAAGACCACAAATTTAAAAAATCTATAAAATGAAGGAGCGGTGAATAACAGTACTTCAGCCATGGGTATTATAAAGAAAGTCTAGGAGTGTGCATATTCTGGGGAAGAATGAAGACAGGCCTGTCTGTTCACCTTCCTTCCTTAAAATGAAGATCTGGGAGGAACCAACCAGATGGAAGGAGAGGTCACAGAGAGAAATAATAGTTAGTATAAGCAAAAAAATAATTTCCATTGACAAATTTTAAATCAAAATCTTATTATTTAGTCCACAAAAGTATTCAGATCATAAGAATTGGTTTTCAATTTAAAAAAAAAGTAAACTAAAGGTACCAGTCAAGTTTAATTATACTTGCTTATCCTAGAGCAAAAAGAAAAGGCTTTTAAAATTGTTTAGTTCAACTCATGCCTGAAGTATAATTCATCTTCACAATAACCTCCAACAAAATTATCTTCCTTTGAACATCTTCAGTCCTGGGAAGCTCACTACTTTCCAAAGTGTTTTTTGTTTTTGTTTTTTTTTCAATTTTGGACAGCTAAGCTTAAGGAAATTCTTCTTTACATTCAGTAAAATTCTCACTCATTTTGGGATATCATCTCCCTTCAGAGTCCAATTAAAAGAAATGTATTCCTTCTTCCATATGACAAAGCTATAAATAGTTACATACAGGGATAGTAGGTTTTTAAATTAGGTCTTAAATGAAAATAAATTCATCTTTTTTAAAAATCTATTGCTGATTTTACAGTCCAGTTGAGAGATACCTCTTAGGAGTGATGTCAGGCATCTGAAAGAGAATCATATTAAGTAAGAGAGGTAGCATGATAAAATGGAAAGTTGAATGGTTCTCAACCCAGAGGAATTAGGTTCAAATCCCATTTCCCATGCTTGTTATTTGGGTGAGCTCAGACAAGTAAATCTCTTAACCACCCTGAGCCTCAACTTCCTCATCGGTAATATAAAAGAAATCGGACTACACGGGCTGTGGTCCTTTTTACATTTATAGCTACAATCCAGAGTTAAATTTTTTTGTTGTTGTTGAATCCCTGTTTAATTCAGTGTTAAAGACAAAGAAATTGTAGGACTTTTTCCCAGTTATGATAATTAAAGAAAAAAAGCGTTGGTACCTGTCAAAACATTCTTTAACTTAAGAACCAGGAATGTCAATAATGTGATCATCCAATTCTTAAGAAGTGGATACAAAAAGATGCATTGCAAAAAAGATATTAAAATATACCTTTTGGTATATTTCAGACACTGACCAAAGCCCTCTAATCATGCAATCATTTTAAACATATTATATGCATTGGAAGTCTTTAATATATAAACCATTATCAACATTATCACTATGAAAAAAGATAGGATATTTAATTAATCTAGTACACATTTGCCACCAAGCCCCAAGAGTTTAGATGCTCCACATTTCCATGTTTTTAAAATCCCAAAATTCTGTTTTGCAAAAGTAATACAAATAATAAATCCTAATTTTAATAATAATTTTATTTTATCATATAATTGTATAATCACTATATTGTATATTATAT
>NW_025383628.1:0-7553 GCF_016433145.1 Gracilinanus agilis
TATATAAATAATATATAATATAAAATTAAGTTGCTCAGAACTCTAGGAGGTACTCTAAAGATTTTCTATCTTCCTAAATTCTCAGATTAAAATTAACCTTAAATGGAAGTAAAACACAACAAAAACTTAGACACTCACTAGTTGTGTCTCAGCTCAGTTAGTTACTCATTTCTAAAATGAACTAGAGGATTAATTATTGGAATTAATTAGAATTACACCAGTATCCTTGCCAAGAAAATCCCATATGAGATTATGGAGAGTTGGGCATAACTGACAAAAACCGAGCAAGAGCTTCAACAAAAACAATAACACTTCAAGGGCAAGCAATATTTATCTGATTGACCCTCTAAAGATAGAGGAAAATGTCAAGTGGCTAGGTTCTGCTGGAACATACTCATTTGTTATCCCAGTGGATAAGAAGCAGATTTTCCAATATTCTTAGAAAAATAGATGAAAGAAAATAAAAACATAATCATCTAAACAGAAAAGAATCTTTAAGACTATTTAAGATCATTTAAATTCAGTTACATTCAATCGTCCATACTTATAGTGGCCTATATGAAAAAAAAAAAAAGGGAAGAGATGAATAGTAAAATCTTTTATTACAGGTCCAGGTTGCTTATTATTTCCATTTTCATCATTGAAGTCATTGCATATTTTGTTTTCACCAGTTTACTTAAATTGAGTCACTTTAAATAATTTCATATACATTTTTGCATTCTTTATATTTATCATTGTTTCCAGTTCTGTAAAACTTTAATCCATTATTAACGCATCAGGATGTTTCTACTATTCCAAATCATTTGACATGTATTTTGATTATAATTCTTTGCTACTTCAAAAGAAAAATAATCTGATTTGATGACCTTTTTATCTTTGTGCAACACTGTTGGTGTTGTCTCTTTTCTAAAGTGAGAAGTTTGAGTAGATGAACATTAAAATGTCCTACAGCTTCAAGTGCTCTGATTAGTTTAAACTTTATTAGAATGAAAGGAAGGTGGAAATCATTGAAGTATTATGGGCAGTTGAATAATACAAATATTTCGTTCTTTACAGAAGATCAACTCCGTGACATATGCAATAGTAAATATAGAGAGTAAAGACATTATTAGTCTCAGTAGTGATTTTATATATATATTGCTTTAGATTATATGGAAACTAATTTAATTTTATTTTTCCCTTTGCATGCATAATGAAACAAACTCTTTGTTCCATATACAATCCTTTTATTTACCTCTGCAAGAAGAATCTGTGAACTAGCCTTACTTGAAGTGATATCTTTCTTTTGTCTTCTTATTTCTTTTATAAGGCAAATGCTAATATTGATATAGTTCAATTCCTCAATTGCTATCTCATATTTAGGATATGATATTTATATTTTATACATTATAAAAATTATCTGATTTTTTTGTAGCCTTTATGTCCTTTTCCAGCAATCCCTGCCACTAAAAATGATGGGAAGGGAATAAACATTTATGTAGCACCTAAAATGTCCCACTTCTGCCCAAAAGGCTAAGTGTTTTACAAATATGTCATTTGAACCTCACAAATTTATCTTCAATTGTTTTGTGGATTGCTATGGACAAGGAATCCCTTAATTAAATAATCTTATGATGTTAAGCCTTAAGTATTCAATGAGGCTGGACTTCAGATAGCAGAAAATTAGCTACCAGTAAGACACTTGAAGCTTTCTGACTTCATGATAACCATCATGGCTTATACTTCCTTGAGAAAGCCTTTGAGAACTTAGGTCCATTTCATGCAATTGTGAAGCATAGAAGAAGATGTTAGTATAACCCTACATTTCATGGGACATTTGACCATGTTGCCTTGTATAAGAATTTAAATTTGGGTTTTATGCTAAATATGAGAATTCTAAAGTAATATTGTGGTTACCAATTTAAAAAATATTATAGATTAAGTCAAAATGACTTTTAGCAGCTTTATTTACAAACAGGTAGAAAGAGTGAATGTGGGAAAATGTAGATAAAGAGACAGAAAGTACTCCCTAGCTACAAATGACCCTAAATTTAATCCTTATGTCTCTAGATTGCAAATGCTGATCCAAAAGCGAATCTTACCAGAATCCAGAATCCTAATTAGGAAGCCAAAATCCGAAGAGCCAAGAGACACTGAAGAATCTGCCAAGAACCTTCAATGTACACAAGGCTAAGATTGCCAAGAATCTCACCAGAATTCACGCTGAAGAGAGTGTCTCACCAAAATGCCAATGAGCAGAGAGGGTCTCTTCACTGAAAGAACCAAGGAAGGAATCATTCTACTCACCACCTTGAGCCAGCATAGGATCAAGGGAAAGAGTCTCTTCCTTCAGTCTGGCTCCCCAACACAGAGAGAGCCCCACTGAACCTGAGCTGGCCTTTTAAAGCAGTTTTCTCAAATTCATTTCCTTGCACTCCCCCACTTTATTGGAACCAATTACAATCTTTCAATTTGCCTAGCACTGCCCAGGGGGTGGGCAGTGGCCTCTGGAGTTGTCACCCACTCTAGCAAGTGACTTATGAACTCTCATACTTAGTGACTGGTAAGGTACTAAGTAAAGTTACTTATGATTTTGATTGATTAACTTAAAAGTTTCTTATTGACAGACAAAGAGAGTTTGACTCACTCTTCATCTTCACATTTGCAATGTTCAAGAAAAGCCCAAACCATAAGGCAAGTATGAATGTTCCTACAAAAAAAAGTTCAGGAATAGTTCAAGAAAGAAGTCAATGTCAAATTAGCCTATGCCTAAATCTCACAACTACATATCATGATG
This sequence comes from Gracilinanus agilis, assembly GCF_016433145.1. Taxonomy (NCBI): domain Eukaryota; kingdom Metazoa; phylum Chordata; class Mammalia; order Didelphimorphia; family Didelphidae; genus Gracilinanus; species Gracilinanus agilis. The sequence goes on from NW_025383628.1 coordinate 2,777, forward strand.
TATATAGAGTAATCACATTTATTCCATGAAGCAGTTTCGTATGCTTGATTTCAATTTTTAATAATGTATTTAATTATATGTTTTCCGATAAATAATTCTGATCAAAACAGTATATATGTGCTTATGCCTCCAGAAATCTATCACAATAAGTCTGGATGGAGGAGATAAACTGAAGCAAGTTCAGAGGAGTACCATGAAGTGATCCTGATTTTGGGAAATTTTTTTGTCAAGATTTCAAAGTCCTTAAAAATCTAATAACACAGTAGCTTTATAATCATTTCACACATTAGAAATGGTACCATACTCATCTTAGGCAATTTAAATCTTAACATACTCATCTTCATTTCATTCAATATATGCCATATTCGTTATTTATCAGATTTCTATTTTATACACCCTCTCCATTCACACACACACACACACACACACACACACACACAAACACATATATTATAAAACCTGTTTTTTGCATCACTAGCAGGCATATAATTACAAACAATTTTACAATACTCAAAGGGTTGTACAATAATTACAATGAGAGAATGTACCACAAAAGCTAGATCATAAGGTCAGAAGATAAGTGACACCAACAAAGACATATATATGATATATTTTAAAGTCAAGCTTAAGTCTCTCCTCAGCTAGGATATATTTCCTAAATAATTAAATAGTGATTGATCATGTTCTCATCTGCATTTCTACAGTGATTTTGCTTTTCACAACATAATTATTCTGCTTTATATGTTTTTATATTTTATATGTATTGGGTTTTAATTTCCAATAAATTTAGAGCTTTATAATTATTGAATTAAAGGATAATGGCAGGTAGATTAAATTTTATCACTCCTCCCAGCATTCTCATGTACCCTTAAGGGAGTCTAGTTTTGTTTCTCTATTTAACTTAATAGTAACCTTGTGTTCCATTCCCATTTAACTACTAAATTCAGATTATTTTTTACAAAGAAATATATATTTCAGAATAGATAATCATAAATATACCATTTCATTCCCATTGGACGTAGGAGGCACAATTTATCTCCTATATCTTCCTTTGCTCCAAAGTTGCCACATCTCAAATTTCAGACTACAGTACAAATTGTTACCAGCAACTGAAACCTAAAGAGATAAACAACCAACACAGAGGAGAAATAAATACTTCAAGGCCTGTTTCTCTGAACAAGAGTAAAAGAAAGACAAGAATTAATTTCTTATTTACAACTTCACATATATATATATATGTATATATATATGCATATATATATCTTACATTTGCCTTATATCTTACTTCTCAGAAATGTGACGAGAGAAAATGAGTTACTATTTTAGCTTAGTGTATTTTAAAGATTCAAGTTTTCTGATTCCATAGTCAATTAAAGGAGGCTATCTACATCCATATGGTAGAGGATGTAAAGACCATCCATGCTGGGCAATCTAGACATACCCAGGCAATCCCATTACAATGCTATAGGGCCTGAATGCCAGGTAAGGAATTTTCCTTTTATTTAGTAGAAAATGAGTCCCTGTTCATCAGCTTTGGAGAAAGATGATGATATATACATTAAGATTATATTGGTGCATGAAATAAAGGTGAGAGAAGACCTGAATCAGAATTTTGTTGAGGAAAGGGTGGATTACATAAATATTTTCAAGGTAAAATCAATAAGATAAGGCAATTAACTACATGAAGGGAAGGGGAATGTGGTGAAGGATAAGAAAAAAACAACCTTTAGGATAATGGTTTTAAGCCTCAGTTTCTAGGGACATGGAACATGGAAATGGTAAAGTTGAGAAAAGGCCCAAGATTTAGGGAAGAAGAATATGTTCATTTTTCATTATATTGAATTAGAAGTGAGTCACATTTAAAGATATCTAGTAGGCATTTGAAAATAATCAATTAGGACTCAAGGAAGTGGATGTAGAGATTTTTAGTTGAGAGTTATCCATATGAAAAGATTTGAAAGACATGGGAATAACCAAAATTGCTAAAGAAAGTGCATGTAAAGAACTAATATGGCATTATATTTCCTAGTATCTCTTTTACTGAAAATGTGTTGTTCCCTAGGTTTACAATTTTTACCTTGGTCCCAACAACATGAAAATAAACTTCTACTTATTCTACTATTAATTAGATATTGTGCCTGATACACTAGTACCTACAAAAGTATATCTCAATTCGCTTGTTTACTTAAACAAAATCTTTTAATAATTAGATCTTGTATATCTGCATATGACTCTTTATGAGCCTTACCCTTTGCTTTTAAAGACAATCTGTATCTTACATTTGGTTTGGAGTATTTGCTAAAGATAGTCATGTTTCCCTGATATCTGCAATTTATTAACAGAAAGTAAGGAATTAGACAAGGCTAGATGGGTGGCAGTTTGCATCTTTGCAAGGAATATCCACATTGATGATATCACAGGTTTATTGGAGAGTATGCTTATCTATTTGTCATTTTTCCTTTAGACTTATGCCTCTACCCTGTCTAGCTTTCAACTTTCCTTGCATATACATATACATGTATTTCTTTGGAAGAATGTATTTTCTTTGAAGAAAGGGACTCTATATTTTTGTTTTACAAACCCAGCATTTAGAATCTAGTTAACAGCTAATAATAGTTATCATTTATATAGAATTTTAAATAGTGCAAATTGCTTAACATGATCTCATTTAATCTTAAAAAATACTATATTAGACTGCTATACTACTACATGACTTTATATTATTTTATTATATATTGTATTATAAGGTCATATAACTATCTCAGGCAGAATTTTGACTAGATCTTCTTTATTCTAAGTTCCATACTTTATCTACTGCATTACTTAAATTCTTGTCTTTAATAAGTGCTTAAATAACTTTTAGTCATTTATTTGAATGGTTTCCAATTTTCTTTTAGTTTCATGATGTCAGAGGTTTATCTTTGGAATAAATAATTCTAGAAACTTCTTTCATTTTTTCCTACTTTCACCTCTTAGCAATTCTAATATAATTTTTGGATGTCAGTGCTCAGAAAGTCTAGTATTTGTGTTGACTATTATTGTTCTGTTCTCTCTTTTTCATTGGATAGTTTTCCTGCCCCTAAGTCATCATGAATGTCTCCTAGTTTACTGCAGGGTAGGGTTTTAAAATGGAAGTTTTTGATTCATGAACATCATAGTTTTGGTTTTTTTTGTGGAGGTAGAATTATTAGGGCATTTATTTCAGGAAGAGGATAAAAAGAGAATTACTAACCTTTAAAAAAGGTTATGCAATCATTTATATGCACTTTCATTGTCAGTTTTAGTGAAAAGGAACATGCTTCACCACTCCTATCTTCCTATTGAATAGTCCCCTTTAACTTCACAAATTTTATGGTCTTTTAGTTATCAGCATACCTGATCAGACATTTCAAATGCTGTGCCTAAAACAAAGAACTGAAGATTCAAACAATGCCATTAATATTAAATGGTATGTTTTATGGGCTCAAATATGGTCTAGCTACCCACGATCCTAAGCCCTGAGTATTAAAATAAATAGGAGCATAAATTGCATATGGAATTACACTTCTTTGCACTGCAGTCATTTCCTCCTTTTCATTCTCTTGCCTTCCCATAGCTGAGCTTGAAGCCTATATGGATAAATTGAAAAAAAATAGGATACATTCTAACATTGCAGCAAATCCTCATGAGAAAATGAAAATGCTACCCGGGTGGAAATGTGAGTTTGAAATCTGCTGGATGCTACAATTTTTCTACTGTAACATATTTATAGAAATCACTTTTGGTCCAATTCTGTTGTTGTCTTGGGATCAAAACTTTGATAATACTTGAAATATTGAGTTCTAGACAAGTGCAAATTTTAGATCATTTGTGATAATCTGTTGTCAGAAACCCATGTGTTCAATAGCTTTCTACAGTTCTTACAATTTTCAGTCTGGTCTGATAGTTATGTTACAGTAGAAAGTCAACAATGGAAAATTTTTCAGAAATTGTTTTTTTCCTGTATCTAAGTAAGTTATTGTTGACTCACACTCTGTAACAGTTCATCTTTTTGGTACTATTACCTTTCCAATTAATTTATAACTCATTTTGCAGGTTTCCTCTTTTTGGATCCATGTTTCTAGTTAGAATGTTTGTTTTTTTCCTCACCTAACTTGCTAAGAATAAAAACGGCATACATGTGAGCACGCACACACACAGAGGTTTCAATTTCAGGAGAGATACTAATCCATTCATGCATATTTTTTTCTTTTCTGAGAATGTATAAAAGGGTCAAATTGTTTTCTTTCATTTTCTTACAATTTTCCTTGATGGTGATGATAAAACAGGAACACTAAATCATTTGTATTCAGACTTCTCATTAGTAGAACAAAATATTTCTTCAAGTTATTCAGCTAATTTAAACCATTCAGCAAATTTAGAGTTCACATCTGAATAATAATATTTCCTGAAATTTAAAGACATTTTGGAAGAATTTTTTTCAAAAGATTATTACTGGAAATTTAATTTCTTTACTTAACCAAAATGTCAAAGTCAACATTATAGAATTTTTCCTAGTAAGCTTTATTTTTTTAATCTCTTTGAAAGGACCTCTCTTTCTCTCCCTCCCTGAGGCTTTCTTTCTGCCCTTCTTTCTTTCTCTCCCTCTCTATGTCTTGATCTGTCTCTGTCTCTCTGTTTATCTGTGTCTTCTCTATCTCCCTGAGCTTTTATCTCTGGTTCTCTTTCTTTTCTTCCTCTCTTTGTAATCTCTCTTTGTCTCTATCTTCCTCCTTCTCTCTCTCTCTCTCTCTCTCTC